>NC_073406.1:3611309-3658809 GCF_028641065.1 Leucoraja erinaceus | reverse complement strand
GAGGCCGGTTCTCTGGATGCTTTCAAGAGAGAGCTAGATAGGGCTCTTAAAGATAGCGGAGTCAGGGGAGAAGGCAGGAACGGGGTACTGATTGGGGATGATCAGCCATGATCACATTGAATGGCGTGCTGGCTGGAAGGGCTGAATGGCCTCTACTCCTGCACCTGTTGTCTATTGTCTATTGTCTATTGTCGTCTCAGCTAATGCAACCAGAGAGAGGGCTGGAGGTGCGATAACTCTCTCGTCTTCCTCTCTCTCTCTCTCTCAGCTCACACAAGAATGTAACTCCAGTGTCCAATCAATGAAGAGGACCGAGGAACTCATTCACCTCAACAACAAGTTCCACTTTGAGAGCAAGGTGAGTCCTCTTGCTGTGGGGATTAACAAGGGGGGAGGGGGTGGGAGGGAGTTGGAGTAATCGAGAGCCATGTGTCCCAGATAGAACACTCCAAAGACGTGCAGGTTTGTGGGTTAAATGGCTTGGTAAATGTACGAATTGTCCCTATTGTGTGTAGGATAGTTTTAGTGTGTGGGGATCGCTGGTCGGCACGGACTCGGTGGGCCGAAGGGCCTGTTTCTGTGCTGTATCTCTAAACTAAAACTGAAAAACGAAACCTAACTTTGGAGTTGTGGATGACTGGGCTTGCATTATCTCTCCCCCTCCTCTCTCTCTCTACCCCCCCCCCCTCTCTCTCTTCCCCTCCCTCTCCCCCTCCCTCCCCTTCTCTCTCCTCCCCCTCCCTCTCCTCTCTCTCTCCCCCCCACCTCTCTCTCTCCCACACTCTCCCCCCCTCTCCCCCCCTCACCCCTCTCACCCCCCCTCTCTCCCTGCCCCCCCCCTCTCTCACCCCCCCTCTCTCTATCTCTCTCCCACCCCCTCTCACTCTCTCTCCCCCCCCCCTCTCCTCGCTCTACCCCCCCCTCTCTCTCCCCTCTCTCTCTCCACCCTCTTTCTCTCCCCCCCCCCCCCTCTCTCCCCCCCCCCCCCCTACCCCCCCCCTCTCTCTCCCCCTCTCTCTCCCTCCTCTCCCTCCCTCTCTTTCCCTCTCTCTCTCCTCTCCCCCCCCCTCTCTCTCTCTCTCTCTCCCCCACTCTCCCCTCTCCCCCCCCCTCACACTCTCCCCCCCTCTCTCTACTCCACCTCTCTCCCACTCTCCCCCTCTCTTTCTCTCCCCTCTCTCTCCCCCCCCTCTCTCTCACCTCCCCCCCTCTCTCTCCCCTCCCCACCTCTCTCTCTCTCCCCCACTCTCCCCCTCTCCCCCACTCTCCCCCTCCCCCCCCCCCCCCCTCTCCCCCCCCCCCCCTCTCTCTCCCCCCCCTCTCTCCCCCTCCCCTCCCCCCCCCTCTCTCCGTGTAGATATTCCCACTGATCTCCCAGTCCCGTTGGCTGGTGAAACACGGTGAGCTGACAGAAGTCCACTCACAGACCAACAACACGTCCGGCTCAAAGTTCAAGCTGTCCAGCCGACCCATCTACCTGCACCAATTCAACGACTGCCTGCTGCTCTCCCGAAAGAAGGAGTGAGTGGCCTTCCAGTTTGTTTTGACCTTTGATCCATTTTGCATTGCTCAAGCCCTGTTTATTGGCCACCCCGACCTGTGGCCGTTAGCTCCCACCCTGGCCTCTTGCCCCTCTATAATGAAGGAGAAGGAAGGAACGGGCTACTGACTGGGGATGATCAGCCATGATCACATTGAATGGCGGTGCTGGCTCGAAGGGCTGAATGGCCTCCTCCTGCACCTATTGTCTATGTTTCTTTAGATTTGTCGATGCCTGCAGCTGTACATGTAATTATAAAACAACAAAACACTAAACACAAATTAACATCCACCACATTCTATGTTTGCTCCCAAACGCCAAGGACGGTACATGTTTGCAGGTTAGATAGAAACATAGAAAACAGATGCAGGAGTAGAGGCCATTCGGCCCTTCGAGCCTGCACCGCCATTCAATATGATCATGGCTGATCATCCAACTCAGTATCCCGTACCTGCCTTCTCTCCATACCCTCTGATCCCCTTAGCCACAAGGGCCACATCTAACTCCCTCTTAAATATAGCCAATGAACTGTGGCCTCAACTGGCCTCAAATAGGGCCGAAACCCAAAGGAAATAGGCAACGTTTCGGGTCGAAACCCGAAGGGTTTCGGGACGAAACGTTGCCTATTTCCTACGCTCCATAGATGCTGCTGCACCCGCTGAGTTTTTGGCTGATCATCCAACTCAGTATCCCATACCTGCCTTCTCTCCATACCCTCTGATCCCCTTAGCCACAAGGGCCACATCTAACTCCCTCTTAAATATAGCCAATGAACTGTGTGGCCTCAACTACCTTCTGCGGCAGAGAATTCCACAGATTCACCACTCTCTGTGAAAAAAATGATTTTCTCATCTCGGTCCTAAAAGACTTCCCCCTTTATCCTTAAACTGTGTGTGTGACCCCTTGTTCTGGACTTCCCCAACATCGGGAACAATCTTCCTGCATCTAGCCTGTCCAACCCCTTAAGAATTTTGTAAGTTTCTATAAGATCAATCTCCTAAATTCTAGAGAGTATAAACCAAGTCTATCCAGTCTTTCTTCATAAGACAGTCCTGACATCCCATGAATCAGTCTGGTGAACCTTCTCTGCACTCCCTCTATGGCAATAATGTCCTTCCTCAGATTTGGAGACCAAAACTGCACGCAATACTCCAATCTTCCTGCATCTAGCCTGTCCAACCCCTTAAGAATTTTGTAAGTTTCTATAAGATCCCCCTTCAATCTTCTGAATTCTAGCGAGTTACTTGTCTAGGTTAATTGTCTTTGGTAGAATTGTAAATTGTCCCGAGTGTGTGTAGGGCGGTGCGGGTGTACAGGGGTCACCGCTGGTCAGTGCAGACTCAGTGGGTCTGTATCTCTAAGGTCTATGTACCATTTGAACCTTAAGCACGGCAGAGGTTGCAGTCCTTTCGGTTGCCACTAGATGGCACGTTGGCAGCACCTACACTCATCCAAGTGCTTGGATGAGTCTAATGCCCCGTCCCACTTAGGAAACCTGAACGGAAAACCTCTGGAGAGTTTGCGCCCCACCCAAGGTTTCCGTGCGGTTTCCGGAGGTTGCAGGTGGTTGCCGGAGGTTGCAGGTAGTGGAAGCAGGTGGGGAGACCGACAAAAACCTCCGGGAACCGCACGGAAACCTTGGGTGGGGCGCAAAGTCTCCAGAGGTTTCCGTTCAGGTTTCCTAAGTGTAGCCTTCTCACTGCCTGGATAGCACACAACAAAAAAAGCTTCACATAGACAATAGGTGCAGCAGTGTAGGCCATTCGGCCCTTCGAGCCAGCACCGCCATTCAATGTGATCACGGCTGATCATCGAGAGTCAGTACCCCGTTCCTGCTTTCTCCCCAATGTACCTCAGTACACGTGGCAACAATAAACTAAACTGGACTGAACTGATGTTTGGGGGAGTCCAGAACCAGGGGCCACACACACAGTTTAAGATTAAGGAGTAAGCCATTTAGAACGGAGACGAGGAAACACTTTTTCTCACAGAGAGTGGTGAGTCTGTGGAATTCTATTCTCTGCCTCAGAGGGCGGTGGAGGCTGGTTCTCTGGATGCCTTCAAGAGAGAGGGGATTCTTAAGGGGTTAGACAGGCTAGATGCAGGAAGATTGCTCCCGATGTTGGGGAAGTCCAGGACAAGGGGTCACAGCTTAAGGATAAGGGGGAAATCCTTTAAAACGAAGATGAGAAGAACTTTTTTTCACGCAGAGAGTGGTGAATCTCTGGAACTCTCTGCCACAGAGGGTAGTTGAGGCCAGTTCATTGGCTATATTTAAGAGGGAGTTAGATGTGGCCCTTGTGGCTAAAGGGATCAGGGGGTATGGAGAGAAGGCAGGTACGGGATACTGAGTTGGATGATCGGCCATGATCATATTGAATGGCGGTGCAGGCTCGAAGGGCCGAATGGCCTCTACTCCTGCACCTAATTTCTATGTTTCTATGTTTCTATGTCTATAGGGCTCTTAAAGATAGCGGAGTCAGGGGATATGGGGAGAAGGCAGGAACGGGGTACTGATTGGGGATGATCAGCCGTGATCACATTGAATGGCGGTGCTGGCTCGAAGGGCCGAATGGCCTCTACTCCTGCGCCCATTGTCTATTGAACTCAACTCAAAATGAGGGATAAATGTAACTCGTGAACGACCAAAGTAAAACAGCAGCAGATTTGGCCGATTAGATAAACGGGCTGAGAAATGGGATGGAAGCCAAGTGTCTGCAACCCACCACATTCCTGGAACTGAATGTCAAGACTCGCAGTGTCAATGTCAAGAATCTGGAGGCCAGGGTTGAAGACGCTGAGTTTATTTACCCTGGGGAAGAGGCAACGACGAGATCACGAGCTGGAACTATCCAGAATTAGAAGCAACAGGAACAGATTAATCCACGAGAGTTATTTATAACGGCACAACCTAAAGCCCTGTGGACTTAAGGGACCGCGGGAAGTTCATGTACATAAGATCTAGGAGCAGAATTAGGCCATTCGGCCCATCAAGTCTACGCTGCGATAGATCAGTCAATCCTGGCTGATCTATCGCAGCGGTAGAACGCCAGAGACCCGGGATCAGTCGTCACTACGGGTGCTGTCTGTACGGAGTTTGCACGTTCACAAGGGGTCACAGTTTAAGGATAAGGGGGAAGGAAGTCTTTTAGGACCGAGATGAGGAAAACATTTTTCACACAGAGAGTGGTGAATCTGTGGAATTCTCTGCCACAGAAGGTAGTTGAGGCCACACAGTTCATTGGCTATATTTAAGAGGGAGTTAGATGTGGCCCTTGTGGCTAAAGGGATCAGGGGGTATGGAGAGAAGGCAGGTACGGGATACTGATTTGGATGATCAGCCAAAAACTCAGCGGGTGCAGCAGCATCTATGGAGCGAAGGAAATAGGCAACGTTTCGTCCCGAAACCCTTCGGGTTTCGACCCGAAACGTTGCCTATTTCCTTTGGGTTTCGGCCCTATTTGAAGCCAGTTGAGGCCACAGTTCATTGGCTATATTTAAGAGGAAGTTAGATGTGGCCCTTGTGGCTAAAGGGATCAGGGGGTATGGAGAGAAGGCAGGTACGGGATACTGAGTTGGATGATCAGCCATGATCATATTGAATGGCGAATGGTGCAGGCTCAAAGGGCCGAATGGCCTCTACTCCTGCACCTATTGTCTATGTTTCTATGTTTCCTGATACTATTAAATAATGCTTGGTAGACACAAAATGCTGGAGTAACTCAGCAGGTGAGGCAGCATCTATGTCTATGTTTCCATGTTCCCCTCGTGACCTGCGTGGGTTTTCTCCGGGCGCTCCGGTTTCCTCCCGCGCTCCAAAGGCGCGCAGGTTTGCCGGGTGATTGGTTTCAGCCGCCGATAAAAATGGCCGATTGGGACAGGCCCTTTCGTCTGTGACTCTGGCTAAAGCGATAACGTGTGTGTGTGCGTGTGCGTGTGTGTGTGTGATACGCTGACCCCTGACCCGTGGCCTTTTCTCCCCCCACAGCACGGACAAGTTTGCCGTGTTCGTCCACGCCAGGAGCGATGAGCTGAGGCCGAAGGACCTGAACATGAAGGTGCACGGAATTCCCGGGCACGTGTTCCACTTGCAGCTCCTGGGCAAGCAGCACGCCAAGCAGCAGATACTACTCCGAGCACGCACGGAGTAAGTCCACGGGCCGCGGAACCGGGGGGGTGGGTGGAGGTGGGGGTTGCAGCTTTGGACGAGGCGCTGCTGTGCTCTGAGCTCTGGTTGCGGTCGTTGGAGAACCGGGACTGGCGGGTGTTTCCCGGGCTGGCGAGTCGCCGGTGCAGCCTCACAGTGCAAGGATCCCGGAGACGTTGGATGCCGTGGGAGTGTCTAGATATAGATATATAGATAGATATGCCATTTATTGTCACTATACATGTACAGTGAAACTGAAAGCTGCTCGTACTCAGTGCATACATACAATTTAGCACAAAAAACAAGAAACAGAAAAAAAACAAAAAACAGAAGGGAGATGGGGGGGGGGGGATGGGGGGGGAATAGGTGCACAAATTCTGCGGCGCTACATACATATATACATATATACAGATGGAAGTCCGTGTTGGGCGGTGTAGTCAGTGCATGTGTGAATTTGAATTTATAGTAGATATAATTCTCGGAAAGCAACTATTCCTGAGTCTGCAACTATTCCTGAGTCTAGATATAGATATATAGATAGATGAAGTAGAATAGAATATAGTCTGCGCCGAATTCCCCCTGGTGGCTGGCGTTGAAACCGACCGAACAGTGAAAGGGCCTGGATGGAGCGGGTGTGGAGAGGAGGTTTCCGCCATTGGGCGAGTCTAGGACCAGAGAGGCACAGCCTCAGGATTAATGACAAAGAATTCCACAGATTCGCCACCCTCTGACTAAATAAATTTCTCCTCATCTCCGAAAGGAGATGAGGAGAAATTTATTTAGCCAGAGGGTGGTGAATCTGTGGGATTCTTTGCCGCAGAAGGCTGCGGAGACCAAGACAGTGGATGTTTTTAAGGCAGAGATAGATTTTTCGGAGATGAGGAGAAATTTATTTAGCCAGAGGGTGGTGAATCTGTGGGATTCTTTGCCGCAGAAGGCTGCGGAGACCAAGACAGTGGATGTTTTTAAGGCAGAGATAGATTTTTCGGAGATGAGGAGAAATTTATTTAGCCAGAGGGTGGTGAATCTGTGGGATTCTTTGCCACTGAAGGCTGCGGAGACCAAGACAGTGGATATTTTTAAGGCAGAGATAGATTTTTCGGAGATGAGGAGAAATTCAGAGGGCGGTGAATCTGTGGAATTCTTTGCCACACAGACGGCTGTGGAGGCCACAAGTCAGTGGATAATTTTAAGGCAGAGATAGATAGATTCTTGATTAGTACGGGGGTCAGGGGTTACGGGGAGAAGGCAGGAGAATGGGGTTAGGAGGGAGAGATAGATCAGCCATGATTGAATGGCGGAGTAGACTTGATGGGCCGAATGGCCTAATTCTACTGCTGATGAACTCATGAACCCAAATGTTAAATGGTCAGCTCGACATAGCCTACAAGACCTACACCAAACACAAACCAATTAGGAGCAGACGAGGGCATTGGATCCAATTTGTGATCCCAGCTACAAAGACAGATGTGTACAGCAATTCGTTCTTCCCCCGCACAATTAAAGCATGGAATAATCTCCACCCAACTATAGTTACCCAACCAGATGCAACTACATTTAAGGTAGCTCTTTCTTCCCAATAACTCTCTCTGGCTTAAGTCCTCCCTCCACCACCACCTCCACAGTTTAAATTCCAAATGGAATATTTTTGGAGGACCAAAGTTCAAAGTAAACTTCATTGCCAGAACTTCATTGTCTGAAGAAGGGTTTCGGCCCGAAACGTTGCCTATTTCCTTCGCTCCATAGATGCTGCTGCACCCGCTGAGTTTCTCCAGCTTTTTTGTGTAGCCTTCGATTCTCCAGCATCTGCAGTTCCTTCTTAAACTTCATTGCCAATTCTATTATGCCACAGTGGTTACACAGAGGATTTGAAATTACGTTTCCCCATACTCCAAATGTGCAAGTAATATTGAAAACACAGACAGACAACATACCAATAAAAATAGACAATAGACATTACATTATTTAAAAAATTAAAATATTTAGTGTGAAAAAAAATTTAGCAAAAAGTTAGCGGTATTTTAAAAAGGGGGTGCAACAATGAAAGGTGCAAATATAGAAAAAGTGCAAATTTCGTACTGGAGACATTGAGCCAAAGTTATTTTCACAGTTTAACCATATAACCATATAACAATTACAGCACGGAAACAGGCCATCTCGACCCTTCTAGTCCGTGCCGAACACATAATCTCCCCTAGTCCCATATACCTGCGCTCAGACCATAACCCTCCATTCCCTTCCCATCCATATAACTATCCAATTTATTTTTAAAATTATTAGTTTGTTTGAAACCAAGAAACCAAGAACCAACCAAGATTGGTGCAGGCTGGAAATCCATCCATCCACGCCCATCTAGCCTAGTCATTGACCCACGATGGCTTCCCTTGCTCATCCCCGGATAACCAATAGGTGGCACCAGACGTCACACATCTCCACGCTCGGTCTCCCAACTCAAAAGACTTGTTCACCCATCAGTCACAGCCACAGATCGGAGGCAATGAGTCAACCTGCACATTGCCCAACCGCAGTGTTACCGTGGGAGATAAACCAACCCCCGCCGGTAAAGAAAAGGTCATAAAAAAAAAACCTTTGATGTTCGAGCAGGCACATTTCCACATAGAAACATAGAACATTGGTGCAGGAGTAGAGGCCATTCGGCCCTTCGAGCCTGCACCGCCATTCAATATGATCATGGCTAATCATCCAACTCAGTATCCCGTACCTGCCTTCTCTCCATACCCTCTGATCCCCTTAGCCACAAGGGCCACATCTAACTCCCTCTTAAATATAGCCAATGAACTGGCCTCAAATAGGGCCGAAACCCAAAGGAAATAGGCAACGTTTCGGGTCGAAACCCGAAGGGTTTCGGGACGAAACGTTGCCTATTTCCTACGCTCCATAGATGCTGCTGCACCCGCTGAGTTTTTGGCTGATCATCCAACTCAGTATCCCATACCTGCCTTCTCTCCATACCCCCTGATCCCCTTAGCCACAAGGGCCACATCTAACTCCCTCTTAAATATAGCCAATGAACTGTGTGGCCTCGACTACCCTCTGTGGCAGAGAGTTCCAGAGATTCACCACTCTCTGTGTGAAAAAAGTTCTTCTCATCTCGGTTTTAAAGGATTTCCCCCTTATCCTTAAGCTGTGGCCCCTTGTCCTGGACTTCCCCAACATCGGGAACAATCTTCCTGCATCTAGCCTGTCCAACCCCTTAAGAATTTTGTACGTTTCTATAAGATCCCCTCTCAATTTCCTAAATTCTAGAGAGTATAAACCATATAACAACCATATAACAATTACAGCACGGAAACAGGCCATTCAGCCCCTCTAGTCCGTGCTGAACACTTACTCTCACCTAGTCCCAACTACCTGCACTCAGACACATAACCCTCCATTCCTTTCCCGTCCATATACCTATCCAATTTATTTTTAAATGACGAAATCGAACCTGCCTCCACCACTTCCACTGGAAGCTCATTCCACACCGCTACCACTCTCTGAGTAAAGAAGTTCCTCCCCTCATGTTACCCCTAAACATCTGCCCTTTAATTCTCAAGTTGTGTCCTCTTGTTTGAATCTTCACATTTTGTACGGGTAGATGGATAGGATAGGATAGGGCTGTATCGGAGGTGGATAAAATTGCCGGAGAAACTCAGCGGGTGCAGCAGCATCTATGGAGCGAAGGAAATAGGCAACGTTTCGGGCCGAAACCCAAAGGAAATAGGTAACGTTTCGGGCCGAAACTCGGAAGAGTTTCGGCCCGAAACGTTGCCTATTTCCTTCGCTCCACATAGATGCCGCTGCACCCGCTGAGTTCCTCCAGCATTTTTGTCTACCTCCGATTTTCCAGCATCTGCAGTTCCTTCTTAAACACAGGGCAGTATCGGGGTCTGAAGAAAGGTTTCGGCCCGAAACGTCGCCTATTTCCTTCTCTCCATAGATGCTGCCTCACCCGCTGAGTTCCTCCAGCATTTTTGCCTACCTAGGATGGGATAGGATAGGTTTAGATGGATGTGGGCCAAATGTCCAGTCCACACATCCAGTGGTGTTAATGTCCCAGTGTCCAGAGGCCCAGTGGCCTCACAGCGCCAGAGACCCGGGTTCCATCCAGACGGTGGGCGCTGTCTGTACGGAGTTTGCACGTTCTCCCCGTGACCTGCGTGGGTTTCCTCCGGGTGCTCCGGGTTCCACCCACATTCCAATGACGTACAGGGTTTGTAGGTCAATTGGCTTTGGTAAAATTGTGCAGGATGGCGTTATTGCACGGGCATCGCTGGTCGGCACGGACTCGATGGGCCGAAGGGCCTGTTGCCTGCGCTGTATGTCTAAACTAAACTAAATTAAATGTCCACTGTCACAGGTCCACTGGTGTTGATGTCCAGTGGCCACGGACCCAGTGTTGCTAATGTCCAGTGCCCAGCTCCAGTGTTGTACGTGTACAGAGAGGGTGTGTGGGGGCCCGTGCTCCATTTACAGGGTGGGGTGGAGGGGCAGAGTGGCCACATCTGATGGTATTGAGCAGGCTGAGCCCAGGCTCGTGTTCGGGATCTGTTGTGATGACTTCCTCCCTGTCCCCAGGAGCGAGAAGCAGCGCTGGATCACGGCCATGCTACTAGCCGAGCGGGAGAGCGTCTCCGAGCAGATGGACCTGGAGAACGACGGTGAGATTCCCGCCGGGGGTGGGGGGGGGGGTCGGGTAATCCGTGCCAAAGATCCTCTAGCGGAGAAAGATGGCCCACTCAAGGAAAAGGACCCAGTCCGGTCGTGGGCAGATTCACGGGTCATTTTTGGCCCCATTCCCGTAACCGGCTTCCGTCTCCGCACCAAAGATCCCGTAGCGGACGGAGCAAAGATACTAGTGCGGAGACGGAAGCCGGTTACGGAAACATCCCCGTAAAAATAAAAGTTCTTTGGGAAAAATCTTCTCCTCATTTTCAGAATTTAAATTTGTTAACACAAACTGTTCCCCCCGCAACGTTTAAGAGGGGACTGCAGTTGCTGGAGAATTGAAGGTTACACAAAAAAAAAAAAAAAAGCTGGAGAAACTCAGCGGGTGCAGCAGCATCTATGTGGAGCGAAGGAAATAGGCAACGTTTCGGGCCGAAACTCAAAGGAAATAGGTAACGTTTCGGGCCGAAACTCGGAAGAGTTTCGGCCCGAAACGTTGCCTATTTCCTTCGCTCCACATAGATGCTGCTGCACCCGCTGAGTTTCTCCAGCTTTTTTTTTGTGTAACCTGTTCCCCCGCAACGTTGATTACACTGCGAGTCGGGTCGGGATCGGTTACTAAAATGGATGACAAAAGGCCCACGTTCCGCTCCGTTGCGTACTACACGTCAGCCCATTGCATTCAGCAGGAGTGGTCTATCTTGCTCCACTATAGGATCTTTGGACAGGACAGGTTTGGAGGGATATGGACCAACCGCCGGCAGGTGGGACTAGTGTAGTGCTCCTGTACGTACAGCCCCGTAGTCAGGATCGAACCCGGGTCTCTGGCGCTGTGAAGGCAGCAACTCTACCGCTGCGCCACTGCGACATAATGCGATGCTCTTCCACCCCTGCAACGGACTGTTCCAGCCACTACGGTCAGGCAAACGCCTCCGTTGCCATGCAGTGAGAACGGAGAGGTTGAGAAGGAGTTTCTTCCCAGAGGCAATTCGGACTGTAAACGCCTTTCTCACCAGGGACTAACTGTACAGAACATTTTTCCTTCTATTATTTATTATGTAAAATAATATGTGTGTTATGATTGTGTTTATAATTTGTTTGGTTGTTTTGTTGTTCCGCGAGCATTGCCACTTTCATTTCACTGCACATCTCGTATGTGTATGTGACAAATAAACTTGACTTGACTTGTCGTTTTATTTCCCACCCAGATTCGCCACAAGTCCAGTGCATCAAGACCTACAAGCCCCTGGAAGCTGATGAGTTGGCGCTCGAGAAGGCGGACGTTCTAGAAGTGAAGACAAGAACTAAAGATGGTGAGGGGTTGCTTGTAGCTTCAAAAAAAGGGGGGGGGGGGGGGGGGGGGAACTCATTGAAACTTCCCAACTAGTGAAAGGCCTGGATAGAGTGGGAGAGTCTTGGACCAGAGGGCACAGCCTCAGAATAAAAGGACGTTCCTTCAGGAAGGAGATGCGGAGGAATTTCCTTAGTCAGAGGGTGGTGAATCTGTGGGATTCGTGGCCACAGACGGCTGTGGAGGCCACGTCATTGGGGGTGTCAGGGGTTATGGGGAGAAGGCAGGGGAATGGGGTTGAGAGGGAGAGATAGATCAGCCATGATTGAATGGCGGAGTAGGCTCGATGGGCCGAATGGCCTTATTCTGCCCCGTTCTTTGCCCCTTTGCCCACATCTAGTGTTAAATCTCTCAATAAACGCCACATCCAATTGGCTCAAAAACAGTTATAGACAATAGGCAACAGGAGTAGAGGCCATTCGGCCCTTCGAGCCAGCACCGCCATTCAATGTGATCACGGCTGATCATCCCCAATCAGTACCCCGTTCCTGCCTGCTCCCCATATCCCCTGACTCCGCTATTTTTAAGAGCCCTATCTAGCTCTCTCTTGAAAGCATCCAGAGAACCTGCCTCCGAGGCAGTGAATTCCACAGACTCACAACTCTCTGTGAGAAAAAGTGTTTCCTCGTCTCTGTTCTAAATGGCTTACACCTTATTCTTAAACTGTGTGTGGCCCCTGGTTCTGGACTCCCCCAACATAGGGAACATGTTTCCTGCCTCTAGCGTGTCCAAGCCCTTAACAATCTTATATGTTTCAATGAGACCTCCTCTCATCCTTCTAAACTCCAGAGTGTACAAGCCCATTCTCTCTGCATATGACAGTCCCGCCATCCCGGGAATTAACCTGGTGAACCTACGCTGCAGTCCCTCAATCGCAAGAATCACGTCAACTACACCGCTTATATCACAGCACGCTCAGTATTTCCCTATTCATCCGTCTTCTCCCCGTGACCTTTGACTCTGGCGTTCCCGAATCGATGGGCGAGCCACTCCCTCTCTCACTGGCCTCTCCTTCTCTCCCCCCGCAGGCTGGGTCGAGGGGATGCGTTTGTCGGACGGGGAGCGCGGCTGGTTCCCGGAGAGCCACGTGGAGGAGATAACGAACCGGAACGCCAGGATACGCAACCTACGGGAGAAGAATCGGATCAAGCACGCCACCCGGAAGCTGCAGGAAGAACGCCGGTGAACAACGGCGCTGCCGGCATCTCGAGAGGGTGGACATCCCAGACCTTGGGAGCAAACGGACTCTGGGCATCAGTAGAGGCCACCCTGAGCAGTTCATGGAGGCACGGAGTGATACAGCATGGAAACAGGCCCTTCGGCCCGACCGGCCTACACTAGTCCCACCTGCCCGCGTTTGGCCCATTTCCCTCCAAACCTGTCCTATCCATGCACCTGTCTTAACTGTGTCTTAAACGCTGAGCCTCAACTACCTCTTGTGGTAGCTCGTTCCATACACCCACCACCCTCTGTGTGAATAGGTTGCCCCTCAGCTGCACTCAGTTCTATTGCACTGACTGTTGCATTTCTATTGCACTGACTGTTGCCAATGAACCATTGAGATAGGCATGGCCTAGGTTAGCTTCCCCTCCCTCTCAACCAGACACCAAACCCTGCCCTTATCTCCAAGAAAAACAGTTCAACATGTTGAAAATTTAGTCGCCTGTAGTCGCCAAAAAATCACCGAAGTGGGACAGGGCCATGTAAGGATGACAAGCAAGGATTTGTGCCTCCAGGGTTGGTACAGACAGCACATACCTACTGCCGGGTACCCTCCTGAAGGTGCCTTTTCTGGGCAGATGCTCCTGTTAAGTCAGAACATTCTCAGATGTCGGAGCTGTTCGCGATATATATATAGATTGTAATTTTGATGGAGCGGTTCTCTCCTGCCGCATGTAAATATTCTACAGGAGAGGATCAGTGACCTTGGTGATGGGAGATGACCCCTCGCTGACCTTTCACCTCTGGGACCTGGGGGGTGTCCAAGTGTCGGGAAGGGTCAGCGTTCATGTTTCTCAGAGATGAGGGCCCCCCCCGCCCAAAACCTGGGCTGCCTGGTGCAGACCGCTAAGTTATAGGGTGTGGGGGCAAAGAGTGGGGCCCCTCCACTCCTGTCCACTCCACGGTCCAGACTAGATCTCTCTCTCTCTCTCTCTCTCTCTCTCTCGGTCGGACATCCGGCCACTTCGTGCCGCAAAGTCTTTCACTTCAACCCAGGTCTAAAAACCCAGCGCGATTCGTCACTTGTGGCCCAAACCCATCGCATCGTTACCAGAGCTTCAACGACTGATCAAGTCAAGACTATCTTTCTATTCGCCACAAACGCATACGAGATGGGCAGTCGATGCCCGCGGACTTTGTGCGAAACAAACAAACAAACAGAACGGAACAGAATCGCATGTCCACGTATTTGTGGAAGAAACGAAAAAGGTCTTAGAAAAAAAACTGCAATTTTAAAAACAGTGAAATTGGTTTCCGTAAAGTTAGTTCCCGGTGAGATGGGCCTCTGGCCATTAGGACTGTAAACTCCTATCCCACCAGGGACTAAAGGGCCGGTCCCACCAGCATGCGACTCCATGCGGCAAGCGTGAGCTAACGTGGTCGCTTGAGCCGTACGCACTCGCGAGGCCGGTCCCACTTCGATCGACGGAGCCGTAAGGAGTTGTGCGGAGCTGGTCTCCGAGAAACTGACCGTGTTCAAAAATTCCGCGCGGCAACGGCCTGCCAGCCCGCAGCCCGCAGCCCGCTGACTTCACGTCACTCACTCGACCTCCACGCGGCCCCCACTTCTGGTTTGGTCGCGCTTGCCGCATGGAGTCGCATGCTGGTGGGACCGACCCCTTTGGGTCGCGCTTGCCGCATGCCCGTGGGGCAGGCCCCTTAACTTTACTGTTAGTTGGGAAGAAACTCCCTCTCATCCTCTCCGTTCTCACCGCATGGCAACGGAGGCGTTTGCCTGACCGTAGCAGCTGGAACAGTCCGTTGCTGGGGTGGAAGGGGTCCCCCAATGATCTTGTTGGCACCTTCTGATGTATAGTTCCTGCAGGAGGGGGGGGCGAGTGGAGTTCACTGTCCCCCTCATATGCGAGTGTATATATATATATATATTTGATGCATACTACTGCCGTTTCAAACCAGCACTCTCTCAAGAGTGGACCCCCTGTGTGGCACTTACAATGTACGCAGGTTACAGAGTTACTATGCGGGACATTTACACAGTGACACTGTACAATATTTGATGTTTGGTTCGAACGGGCGGTGTAGATCGCTGATTGATATTATGATTCAAATACTGCGAGGATTTCCCAGATGTTGTTGGATTTTTAAAAGATTTGCAGCGTCAAAAACACTGATGTAACTATTGGGGTGTAATAATTAAAAATATCCTTCCTGTTCCCCCCCCCGGCGAGCATTGATTTTGTTGCCCTCTAACTCGGTGTTAGGTGGGGAAAGTCCAGGACTCTCATTGAAACATATAAGATTGTTAAGGGCTTGGACACGCTAGAGGCAGGAAACATGTTCCCGATGTTGGGGGAGTCCAGAACCAGGGGCCACACACACAGTTTAAGAATAAGGAGTAAGCCATTTAGAACGGAGACGAGGAAACACTTTCTCTCACAGAGAGTGGTGAGTCTGTGGAATTCTCTGCCTCACAGAGGGCGGTGGAGGCCGGTTCTGCTTTCAAGAGAGAGCTAGATAGGGCTCTTAAAGATAGCGGAGTCAGGGGATATGGGGAGAAGGCAGGAACTGATTGGGGATGATCACATTGAATGGCGGCGCTGGCTCGAAGGGCCGAATGGCCTCCTCCTATTTGACCAAGCAACAAGAATGGTCCGCGCTGGAAACTAAACATTGCAGGACTGGTGGCCAGTTTCCAAACTGGGATCAGTTTGTGTATTTTTTTTGGGGGGGGGGTGGGGAGAGAGTGTGTGGGAGGCAGTGTTCCCATGGTACAGCTAGCTATTCTCATCCTTCCCAAAGGGCAAGGGTCAAGGTTTGGAATGTGTTATTGGGGAATTTTTGCCAACGTTTTTTGGCGATGCATCCGACAGGCGCATTTTTCCTCGGAGATACAGAGCGGAAACAGGCCCTTCGACCCCACGTCGCCCAGCGATCCCTGAACATTAACACTATCCTACACCCACTAGGGACAATGTTTTACATTTCTACCAAAGCCGATGAACCTACAAACCTGCACGTCTTTGGAGCGTGGGAGGAAGGCGAAGATCTTGGAGAAAACCCACGCAGGTCACGGGGAGAACATGCAAACTCCGTACAGACAGCGCCCGCGGTCAGGAACGAACCAGGGTCTCCGGCGCTGTGAGGCAGCAACTCTACCGCTGCGCCACTGTGCCGAGATTGTACCGAGATCACATTGCCTGTGAACTGCCAAGGATGGATTGTTCGTGAGGCTCTTGGTTTCTCATCTAATAGAGGGGAGACGGAAATAGGACACAGAGAGAGGTCTCAGCCAAGGTGACAATCCACCCGGGGTGGGGAGACAGGGTGTGTGGGAAGGGCCTGGAGATGCCGGTTTAAACCAAAGATAGACACAAAACGCTGGAGTAACTCAGCGGGACAGGCAGCATCTCTGGGTAGAAGGAACGGGTTGGCTGAGACCCTTCTTCACATTCAATACTGAGTCACGCCAGCGTTGGTTCTGCGTTTATCTTCAGTGTAAACCAGCATCTGCAGTTCCTGCTGCTCTAAGATAATCGGGTTTGCCTTTACACGGTCCATATCGATGTGCTGGTCTCACAGTCCCTATCCCCCCCTCTCTCCCACCCCTCTCTCCCCCCCTCTCTACCACCCTCTCTCCCCCCCCCCCCTCTCTCACCCCCCCCACTTCTCTACCCCCCCCCCCCCCCACTCCCCCCCCCCCCTCTCTCCCCCCCACCTCTCTCCCCTCCCCAACAACTCTTCCCAACCCAGTTCGAAACTCAAAAGGAAGGTTAAACCGGGCGGGAAGAATTTCAGGGAGATTGGGGTTTAATGGAGAAAAGAGGACTTTGGGCAAGTTTAATAAACCCTAAAAACCTTTATTAGCTCTTGGCACCCAACACAATTAAAATAGCAGCATTAATTATGCCCCCTGTCCCACTTAGGAAACCTGAAGGGAAACCTCTGGAGACTTTGCGCCCCACCCAAGGTCTCCGTGCGGTTCCCGGAGGTTTTTGTCGGTCTCCTCTACCTGATTCCACTACCTGCAACCTCCGGCAACCACCTGCAACCTCCGGGGAAGAAACTCCTTCTCAACCTCTCAACCTCTCCGATATGATTTTGCAAAGCAAGGCTCCGAGGAATTCAACACGGCAGATAACCTGCGTGAATGGAAGTCCAATACAGGGAGGGTGGGGTGGGACCACCGAGAAACAGCTGGGTGGCACAGGAGCAACAGATGGGGCACATTCAAGCCCAGCTCCCAAACATCAACGCTAGGCCTTGCACCAGCAGGCTGAGGAACAGCTTCCTCCAAAAATACCATCACCCTGCTGAACTCACAGGCCCGACGCTCGCTATCTTTTACACCCTTTTATCCGTATATATTTATTTGCCCGTGTACGAGTTCAGTTCATCCACATTCTACATATTGTTTTAACCAGTATTTTGATGACTTTGCACTCCGATTAGATGCTAAACTGCATTTCGTTGTTACCTGTACTAGTATTTGTGAAATGCAATAAGAGTTGAATCTAATCTAATCTGATTTAATCTATCTAGTGCATAAAGTGTACCAGGCGCCTAGTAGACACATTGGTGTTTAAGAAGGAACTGCAGATGCGGGAAAATCGAAGGTAGACAAAAAGAGCTGGAGAAACTCAGCGGGTGCAGCAGCATCTATGGAGCGAAGGAAATGGGCAACGTTGGAAATAGGCAACATTTCGGGCCGAAACCCGGAAGGGTTTCGGCCCGAAACGTTACCTATTTCCTTCGCTCCATAGATGCTGCTGAGATTCTCCAGTGAGTGAGTGTGTGAGAGAGTGTGTGTCTGTGTGTCTGTGTGTCTGTGTGTGTGTGTCTGTGTGTGTGTTCCTTCGCTCCATAGATGCTGCTGAGATTCTCCAACTCCTGTGTGTGTGTGTGTGTGTGTGTGTGTGTGTGTGTCTGTGTGTGTGTGTGTGTGTGCGTGTGTGTGCGTGTGTGTGTGTGTGTGTGTCTGTGTGTGTGTGTGTCTGTGTGCGTGTGCGTGAGAGTGTGTGTGTGTGTCTGTGTGTGTGTGTGTGTCTGTGTGTGTGTGTGTGTGTGTGTGTGTGTGTGTGTGTGTGTGTGTGTGTGTGTGTGTGTGTGTGTGTGTGTGTGTGTGTGCGTGTGTCAAGGTTCGGAGGCACAGGGTGGAAGACTGTAGTATTGACAGCTTAGAAACTGGGGACCATCCATCGCCTCCAATCCAAAGGTTATCCAATCCCAATCTCCCGGTTTGTGTCAGAGCAGTTCTTCCCCCCTCCCCTCCCCCCTTTTATACCCTTTTATCTGTATATATTTATTTGCCCGTGTACGAGTTCAGTCCATCCACATTCTACATATTGTTTTAACCAGTATTTTGACGACGGGTGCAGCAGCATCTATGTGGAGTGAAGGAAATAGGCAACGTTTCGGGCCGAAACCCGGAAGGGTTTCGGCCCGAAACGTTGCCTATTTCCAACGTTGCCTATTTCCTTCGCTCCCTAGATGCTGCTGAGATTCTCCAGTGACTGTAGACAGCT
Source organism: Leucoraja erinaceus (assembly GCF_028641065.1). Classification (NCBI taxonomy): domain Eukaryota; kingdom Metazoa; phylum Chordata; class Chondrichthyes; order Rajiformes; family Rajidae; genus Leucoraja; species Leucoraja erinaceus. The sequence continues at coordinate 3,640,396 of NC_073406.1, read as the reverse complement.
CCCCCCCACCCCCCCCCCCCCCCCCCCCCCCCCAAGTATTTCATTTCCCCAATCAAAGTTGCACACAGTTCTCCTCTACTTAGCGAGTTGGAGTGACATTAGCTCATCGCCCTCTGCTTCTTCAGGAAGAGTTTGTGGCCACAATAACGTCTCAACGCTCCACTGACGGTGGCCCCTCTGCGCTTCAATCATTGTTCAACAGCAAGGGACAGGCAGGGGAGGGTGGGCAGATCAGGGCAAGGGGGGGCGACACCATTCCTTCAACTGTAAGAAACAGAAATACAAGAATGTTGGCTCCTCCATCTGCAGATTCCATTTCTGCAATGTCACCGTATAGAGAGGTGTAATTACAGCAACAGGCTAGCACAGGTTACCAAGGATAGTTCCCCATAGTGTGTGTTGGCCTCACATCAGGCATCAAAGCAAGATGGTTATCAAAGGCTCATCGCCGCCATCCCGGGCAAGCAGGGACAAGCAGCTTATGCCCCTGTCATAGTCACACAAGAGGCCCTTCAGCCCATCAAGCCTGTGCAACCCATCAAGCACCCATTTGCAATAATCCCGTCAACTCCCCGGCAAAGAGTTAAATTATAAAGGTCTTGAAGAAATGCAACTGCTCCTAGCAGGCAAAGTCGACCAATTCTTACTGATTTACTGGTTTGTTTTTGCAATTTTTAGCAAAAACAAATTACGTTATTCAGCTGTAATCTGTACTTGTAAAAGGTGTAGATGCGTTTTGCAATGTGGGTGCTTAAAAAAAAAAACTTTGGTCTCCTTTCATCGACTTCTTACCAGCACATGGTGCAACACAACATTAGAAATAAAATGTTTCAGAATCAGGTGACGGGTGGCCAGGAACATCAGATAGATCTGTATCGGTGAGACCAAGCGGAGGTTGGGCGATCGTTTCGCCGAACACCTCCGCTCGGTCCGCAATAACCAAGCTGGCCTCCCGGTGGCTCAGCACTTCCAACTCCCCCTCCCACTCCGTCTCCGACCTCTCTGTCCTGGGTCTCCTCCATGGCCACAAGCGAGCAGCACCGGAAATTGGAGGAACAGCAACTCATGTTCCGCTTGGGGAGTCTGCATCCTGGGGGCATGAACATCGAATTCTCCCAATTTTGTTAGTCCTTGCTGTCTCCTCCCCCTCCTCAGCCCCCCTGCTGTCTCCTCCCATCCCCCAGCCTTCGGGCTCCTCCTCCTTTTCCCTTTCTTGTCCCCACCCACCCCCCGCCCCCCCGATCAGTCTGAAGAAGGGTTTCGGCCCGAAACGTTGCCTATTTCCATGCTCCATGCAAAGAGTTGCACACTCTCCACTATAGGAAATAGGTAACGTTTCGGGCCGAAACCCTTCCGGGTTTCGGCCCGAAACGTTGCCTATTTCCTTCGCTCCATAGATGCTGCTGCACCCGCTGAGTTTCTCCAGCTTTTTTGTGTAGACATCAAATAGATAGATGGCGTTTATATCCCTCTATTTCGTCTCTTCCTCCTTCTCCTTCTCCCTCTTTCCATTTCACGCACCACTCTCTGTCAATCTCTCCTTTTCTATTCTACTCCCGTTTTATTATTAAATTAAAAATAAGAAATTGTATAGGAAATGTGAGATGTCACCGAGTATCAGGCACTGTGGCCCCACGTTATTGTACTTGCTGCTAACAAAAATAAGTTGAAAAAATGTTTTTAAAGAAAGGAAAGCTAAATTAAAAAGGCACAGAATGAAATAGAAACATAGAAACATAGAAATTAGGTGCAGGAGTAGGCCATTCGGCCCTTCGAGCCTGCACCATCTTTCAATATGATCATGGCTGATCATCCAACTCCGTATCCCGTACCTGCCTTCTCTCCATACACCCTGATCCCCTTAGCCACAACTAACTCCCTCTTAAATATAGCGAATGAACTGTGGCCTCAACTACCCTCTGTGGCAGAGAGTTCCAGAGATTCACCACTCTCTGTGTGAAAAAAGTTCTTCTCATCTCGGTTTTAAAGGATTTCCCCCTTATCCTTAAGCTGTGACCCCTTGTCCCTGGACTTCCCCAACATCGGGAGCAATCTTCCTGCATCTAGCCTGTCCAACCCCTTAAGAATTTTGTAAGTTTCTATAAGATCCCCTCTCAATCTTCTAAATTCTAGAGAGTATAAACCAAGTCTATCCAGTAGGCGTCACGGTGGTGCAGCGGTAGATTTGCTGCCTCACAGCGCCAGAGACCCGGGGTTTCGATCCAGGCTACGGGTGCTTAGTCTGTCTGCACGGAATTTATACGTTCTCCCTGGGACCGCGTGGGTTTTCTCCGGGTGCTCTGGTTTCCTCCCAAACTCCAAAGACGTGCAGGTTTGTAGGTTAATTTGTTTTGGTAAATTGTGTAAAAAACATTTTTTTTTAAATTAAATTGCTCCTAGATTGATACATAGAAACATAGACAATAGGTGCAGGAGTAGAGGCCATTCGGCCCTTCGAGCCTGCACCGCCATTCGATATGATCATCCAACTCAGTATCCTGTACCTGCCTTCTCTCCATACCCCCTGATCCCTTTAGCCACAAGGGCCACATCTAACTCCCTCTTAAATATAGCCAATGAACTGTGGCCTCAACTACCCTCTGTGGCAGAGAGTTCCAGAGATTCACCACTCTCTGTGTGAAAAAAGTTCTTCTCATCTCGGTTTTAAAGGATTTCCCCCCCCTTATCCTTAAGCTGTGACCCCTTGTCCTGGACTTCCCCAACATCGGGAGCAATCTTCCTGCATCTAGCCTGTCCAACCCCTTAAGAATTTTGTAAGTTTCTATAAGATCCCCACTCAATCTCCTAAATTCTAGAGAGTATAAACCAAGTCTATCCAGTCTTCCTTCATAAGACAGTCCTGACATCCTGTTTTTCCCATCTCGGTCCTAAAAGATTTCCCCCTTATCCTTAAACTGTGGCCCTATGTGATGTTAGTATAGCAGAGCTGGCTGGTGGGCATGGACTGAAGGGCTGAAGGGCCTGTTTCTGCATTGTATCTCTAAGATCTCTAAAGTCTATTGTCACGGTCCTAATGCGGGGAAAGTAGGATTAGTATCGATGAACAAGGAGGATGGCGTGGGTGTAATGAGGTGTCTGATGACGTGATCTGTTTCAATGCTGCATGATAATGTGATACTGATGAAAGGCAACTGCAAGTTAGGAAGTCAGCATCGGTTGATTGCTGGAAAGATACAGCATGGAAACAGGCCCTTCGGCCCACTGCAAACACGCCAACCTTTCATCACACTAGTTCCATGCTATCCCACTTTCTCCTCCACTCCCTACACACCAGGGGCGATGTAACAGAGGGCCGATTAGCCTGCGGACCAGCACGCCTTTGGGGTGTGGGAGGAAATCTGAGGAAAGACATTGTTGCCATAGAGGGAGTACAGAGACGGTTCACCAGACTGATTCCTGGGATGGCAGGACTTTCATATGAAGAAATACTGGATAGACTCGGCTTGTACTCGCTGGAATGTGGAAGATTGAGGGGGGGATCTTATAGAAACTTACAAAATTCTTAAGGGGTTGGACAGGCTAGATGCAGGAAGATTGCTCCCGATGTTGGGGAAGTCCAGGACAAGGGGTCACAGCTTAAGGATAAGGGGGGGAAATCCTTTTAAAACCGAGATGAGAAGAACTTTTTTCACACAGAGAGTGGTGAATCTCTGGAACTCTCTGCCACAGAGGGTAGTCGAAGGGTAGTGTTGGGCCGCGCAGACTCGGTGGGACGAATGGCCCCGTCTCCACACTGTATCTCTAAACTAAACCAGTTCCCCCCTCTACCTTTATGCCATCTCCAAATAAGGCTACATACAGTATGTTCACTCACTTAAGTCACAAATGTGAATCCTAAAAAACGGAGGAATGGTGAATAATCCCCATGGCATCCCGCTAATTACACATTGCCAACCGGAACACGACCAAGTTAGTTAAACCATACAGATATGACGCACAGTACTTAATGCTTTAGATATTCAAATCCTATTTATCCATCCTTAATCTATCTATTATCTATCCACTCCCCCACAGCGGCTGGTTCCAAATGTCCATCATGCTCTGAATCGATACTTTCCGTCCAGGGCCACTTCCGCTGTCCGAGTGAGGCCACACTTAAATTGGACGGAGACGAGGAAACACTTTCCCCCCCACCACAGAGAGTGGCGAGTCTGTGGAATTCTCTGCCTCACAGAGGGCAGGTGGAGGCAGGTTCTCTGGATGCTTTCAAGAGAGAGTTAGATAGATAGGGCTCTTAAAGATCGCAGAGTCAGGGGGGGAAGGCAGGAACGGGGTACTGATTGGGGATCACATTGGGTGGCGGTGTAGCCAGTTCAATATGCTGTTAGACAATAGGTGCAGGAGTAGGCCATTCGGCCCTTCGTGCCGAATGGCCTACTCCTGCACCTATTGTCTATTGTCTGTTACATAGAAACATAGAAACATAGAAATTAGGTGCAGGAGTAGGCCATTCGGCCCTTCGAGCCTGCACCGCCATTCAATATGATCATGGCTGATCATCCAACTCAGTATCCCATACCTGCCTTCTCTCCATACCCCCTGATCCCCTTAGCCACAAGGGCCACATCTAACTCCCTCTTAAATATAGCCAATGAACTGGCCTCAACTACCCTCTGTGGCAGAGAGTTCCAGAGATTCACCACTCTCTGCGTGAAAAAAAGTTCTTCTCATCTCGGTTTTAAAGGATTTCCCCTTTATCCTTAAGCTGTGACCCCTTGTCCTGGACTTCCCCAACATCGGGAACAATCTTCCTGCATCTAGCCTGTCCAACCCCTTAAGAATTTTGTAAGTTTCTATAAGATCCCCTCTCAATCTCCTAAATTCTAGAGAGTATAAACCAAGTCTGTGTGTTGTTTAACAGCACACAGAACTGGCCACAGTGTTCAAGAAGGAACTGCAGATGCTGGAAGATCGAAGGTACACAGAACTGGCCACAGTGCCTGGAGGCCATTAAATGACCTCTGCTGCCTCCAACACAAGCAGAGGAAGGCAGCAGCAACTCCACCATCTTGCTGCTCCATAGGCTTAGACGGTGAAGTATTTCGGGAAGTGGGCGAGCTGAAGGCTTGGTCTTTCGTTTATCCTCTGGCAATACTGAAACCGTTGGCTCCCAGAATCCGTAATTCTACTCACTCTTGCTTCCAGAGTCACTTGTAGCTCTTGGAGCAGAGAGGGCAGCAATCCATTCCTGGGCTTCAAGCCTACATGGGGAGAGAGGGGAGAGACAGCACAGAGTTAGACAACAGATCATCCTGGGCAGGTTAGCACATCACCGCACACACGGGTAGATCACATCAACGCTCCAACGTCACTTCGACCGCCAAATTTCGCTCAGGACATCAAGTTGTATTGTCCAATATACCGTGGAGTGAAGATACGGAACGCCTGTCAACAGATGTGGAGGAAGGAACCGCAGATGCTGGTTTGTACCGAAGATAGATACAAAATGCTGGAGTAACTCAGCGGGACAGGCAGCGTCTCTGGAGAGAAGGAATGCTCAAGCCATCTATCCCCCTCTCTCCACAGATGCTGCCCGACCCGCTGAGTTACTCCAGCATTCTGTGAAACGTCACCTATATGCATGTTCTCCACAGATGCTGCCTGACCCGCTGAGTTACTCCAGCACTCTGTGAAACGCCACCTATCCATGTTCTCCACAGATGCTGCCCGACCCGCTGAGTTACTCCAGCACTCTGTGAAACGTCACCTCTATCCATGTTCTCCACAGATGCTGCCTGCCTGACCCGCTGAGTTATGGTGCAGCAGCATCTATGAAGCTATGGAAATAGGCAACGTTTCGGGCCGAAACCCTTCTGGAAATAGGCAACGTTTCGGGCCGAAACCCGAAAGGGTTTCGGCCCGAAACGTTGCCTATTTCCTTAGCTCCATAGATGCTGCTGCACCCGCTGAGTTACTCCAGCACCCTGTGAAACGTCACCTATATCCGTGTTCTCCACAGATGCTGCCTGACCCGCTGAGTTACTCCAGCACTCTGTGAAACGTCACCTCTATCCATGTTCTCCACAGATGCTGCCTGACCCGCTGAGTTACTCCAGCACTCTGTGAAACGTCACCTATCCATGTTCTCCACAGATGCTGCCCGACCCGCTGAGTTACTCCAGCATTTTGTGCCTCTGATTGGTATAAATCAGCAACTGCAGTTAAAATATTTTCATTACAAAGTGAGACTAGAATGAATGGCGCAACAGTAGAGTTGCTGCCTTGCACCGTCAAGGGCCCGGGTTCGATCCTGACCACGGGAGCTGTCTGTACGGAGTTTGCACGTTCACCCCGTGACCTGCTCCGGTTTTCTCCCACACTCCAAAGACGTGCATGCCTGTAGGTTAACTGGCTTGGTATTGGATGTAAATAGTCCCTGGCGTGCGTGCAGGATAGTGTTAGCGTGCGGGGATCGCTGGTCGGAGCGGGGATCGCTGAGCCGAAGGGCCTGTTTCCGTTCTGTACCTCTAAACTAAACCAAAAGAACTGATACAGCAAGCGAATAACCATTTACATAGAAACATAGAAAATAGGTGCAGGAGTAGAGGCCATTCGGCCCTTCGAGCCTGCACCGCCATTCAATGTGATCATGGCTGATCATCCAACTCAGTATCCCGTACCTGCCTTCTCTCCATACCCCCTGATCCCTTTAGCTACAAGGGCCACATCTAACTCCCTCTTAAATATAGCCAATGAACTGTGTGGCCTCAACTACCCTCTGTGGCAGAGAATTCCACAGATTCACCACTCTCTGTGTGTGAAAAATGTTTTTCTCATCTCGGTCTTAAAGGATTTCCCCTTATCCTTAAGCTGTGACCCCTTGTCCTGGACTTCCCCAACATCGGGAACAATCTTCCTGCATCTAGCCTGTCCAACCCCTTAAGAATGTTGTAAGTTTCTATAAGATCCCCCCTCAATCTCCTAAATTCTAGCGAGTATAAACCAAGTCTATCCAGTCTTTCTTCATATGAAAGTCCTGACATCCCAGGAATCAGTCTGGTGAACCTTCTCTGCACTCCCTCTATGGCAAGAATGTCCTTCCTCAGATTAGGAGACCAAAACTGTACGCAATACTCCAGGTGTGGTCTCACCAAGACCCTGTACAACTGCAGTAGAACCTCCCTGCTCCTGTACTCAACTCCTCTTGTTATGAAGGCCAACAGGCCAAAACTGCACACAATACTCCAGTTGTGGTCTCACCAAGACCCTGTACAACTGCAGTAGAACCTCCCTGCTCCTAGACTCAAATCGGAACGATGACCCGTGCTCACCTTGGCAACAGCACCCTTCACTCGCTGACTAACCTGCCAGACATTGCCCATCATGTGAGGCGAGCCTTCTTGGTCGTTTGCCCACAAACACTTGCACTTTAACGAGTATTTTTTTAAATATGTGTGTGTGTGTATATATATATATATTATATATTTAAAAAAATAAACACATACTCATTTCCTGCCGCCAAAATTAAATTCCTGAGGTCGCCTTTGTGATTCTCAGACAAGCACAGGTTAAACAACACCGAGCGTTTCCCCAGGCAACCAGCCTGCACCCTGGAGGTTCTGGCAAAGTCCTCCACACAAAACCTCTCTTCCCTGAAAGAAAAGGAATAAAAAGGTAATGAAAAAGTAGTCGCCAAACACAAGAAGACAGACACCAAATGCTGGAGTAACTCAGCGGGACGGGCAACATCGCTGGAGAGAAGGAATGGGTGACGTTTTCGGGTCGAGACCCTTCGAATTTTCCCATGGCTGTTCTGTCGATGGGTATTTGACGAGATGATAAAACCAGGCTGGGGGACGATAAGGTCGGTGGCTTTGGGAGGCAGACGGAGAACCAGAAGTGATTTAAAAAAATCAGCAATGGTGGAATGTGCCAGTCTGTGGCCTGGTGCTCATCTGTGGGATCATAGTCCAAGGATAAGGAGGAGGAGGCGTCCGAGAGTTGGCACAAGAGTTGTTTCCACCACGTGGGTTTTCTCCGGGTGTTCCAGTCTCCACTCACGTTCCAAAGACCAGCAAGATTGAAAGTTGATTGGCTTCTGAAAAAATGCGTCTCTAGTGTCTGAAGAAGGGTTTCGTGCCCGGGAAGGAACTGGGCAACGTTGGAAATGGGCAAGGTTGGAAATGGGCAAGGTTGGAAATGGGCAAGGTTGGAACTGGGCAACGTTGGAACTGGGCAAGGTTGGGACTGGGCAACGTTGGAACTGGGCAACGTTGGAACTGGGCAAGGTTGGAACTGGGCAAGTGGAACAGCACCTCATATTCCGTTTGGGGAGTCTGCACCCCGGGGGCATGAACATCCACTTCTCCCAATTCTGTTAGTCCTTGCTGTCTCCTCCCCTTCCTCAGCTCCCCTGCTGTCTCCTCCCACCCTCCAGCCTTCCGGCTACTCCTCCTTTTCCCTTTCTTGTCCCCACCCACCCCCACCCCTCATCAGTCTGAAGAAGGGTTTCGGCCCGAAACGTTCCCTATTTCCTTCGCTCCATAGATGCTGCCGCACCCGCTGAGCTTCTCCAGCAGTTTTGTCTACCTGTGTAGGGTGTGAAAGTGGGATAGCATGGAACTAGTGTGTGGGTGATCAGTGGTCGGTGTGGATTCAGTGGGCCGAAAGGCCTGTTTTCACGCTGCATTTCGAAATGCTGTGATTATCGCAACGTTTAAGAAACATGCAGACAGGTACATGGATAGGACAGGTTTAGAGGGGTAATGGGCCAAACGCAGGCAGGTGGGACTGGCGTAGGTGGGACATGTTGGTCAGCGCGGGCAAGTTGGGCCGAAGGGCCTGTAAGACTCTACGACATTTTCAGACTTGGCTTTAGTGACCCCGTCTTAAAGAACAATGCTTCTTCTTCAAGAGGGAGTTAGATGTGGCCCTTGTGGCTAAAGGGATCAGGGGGTATGGAGAGAAGGCAGGTACAGGATACTGAGTTGGATGATCAGCCATGATCATATTGAATGGCGGTGCAGGCTCGAGGGGCCGAATGGCCTCTACTCCTGCACCTATTGTCTATGTTTCTATGTTTCCTGATACTATTAAATAATGCTTGGTAGACACAAAATGCTGGAGTAACTCAGCAGGTGAGGCAGCATCTCGCCCATGCCTTCTCTCCAGAGATGCTGCCTCACCTGCTGTGTGACTCCAGCATTTTGTGTCTACCTTCAATTTAAACCAGCATCTGCAGTTCTCTCTAACGAATAATGCTTGGTCACAGTTCCAGGTGACTAATCGCTCACCTGATCCCCAATTAATGGCTGCTTGCTTCCCAAACAAAGACTCACGTCATTGCCAAACCTTATAAGGATCAGGAAGTCAGGCAGCACAGAGGAAGAGTTGCTGCCTTACAGCACCAGAGCCCTGGCTTCCACCCCGACCTTGGGTGCCATCTGTACGGAGTTTGCACGTTCTCCTTAGTTCCCCGGCGTGCCCCAGTTTCCTCCCACACTCCAAAGGCGTACAGGTTTGTAGGCTAATTGGTTTCAGCAAAATGTCCCTGGTGTGTGTGTGTGTGTGGGACGGAACTGGTGCACGGGGAATCACTGGCCGGCCAGCACGGTAACGAAGGGATGAAGGGCCTGTTTCAACGCCGCATCTCTAAACTAAACTAACGTCAGGAATTGTGTTCAAGAAGGAACTGCAGATGCTGGAAGATCGAAGGTACACAAAATTGCTGGAGAAACTCAGCGGGTGCAGCAGCATCTGTGGAGCGTCAGGAATTGTTGATGCAGCTTTAGGTGGATGTTGGTCAGGCCACATTTACAGTTGTCTGTGTACAGTTTTGGTCACCCCATTGGTGGAAGGATGGGGAGACTCTTGAGAGGGCAAATGGCCTGTCCCTGTGCTGTAGTGTAGTTAGTGTAGTGTAGTGTAGTGTAGTGTAGTGTAGTGTAGTGTAGTGTAGTGTGTGGTGTGGTATAGTGTAGTGTAGTGTAGTGTGGTGTGGTGTGGTGTAGTGTAGTGTAGTGTTAGTGTAGTGTAGTGTAGTGTAGTGTAGTGTAGTGTAGTGTAGTGTAGTGTAGTGTAGTATAGTGTAGTGTAGTGTAGTGTAGTGTAGTGTGGTGTAGTGTAGTGTAGTGTAGTGTGGTGTAGTGTAGTGTAGTGTAGTGTAGTGTGGTGTAGTGTAGTGTAGTGTAGTGTATAGTGTAGTGTAGTGTAGTGTGGTGTAGTGTAGTGTAGTGTAGTGTAGTTTAGTGTAGTGTAGTGTAGTGTAGTGCAGTGTAGTGCAGTGCAGTGTAGTGCAGTGTAGTGCAGTGTAGTGCAGTGTAGTGTAGTGTAGTGTAGTGTAGTGTTCCACTCGACACAGAGATCTAGCTTGCAGGCGTACAATTTATGAACTGGGACAATTTATAACACGGAGATGGTGGTGCATGAGCGGTGGGGGGGGATGTCACTGTGTGTGTGTGTGTGTGTGTGTGTCACCCCCACCCCCCCCCCCCCCCAACATGTCCCACACCGCCCCCCTCTCAAAAACATGCCCGACCCTCCCACCAGCTTGATGTTTTAACAAAGGAATGCATCGCCTATCATTGCGATGACATCACCTCAAGATCATCTTTGCATCAAAGTGCCTGGAATAACAAAGCCTCTGCTGTGGTTTGAGGTGTTGCCTCATCGCGACCTGCCCACAGGGAGCTGGGGGCTGGTCATCAAACACCAGCCATTGTTAGAGGATTAGCTCAATGCAGGGGAGGAACCAGCGTGGCTCGGTGGAGTTGCTGCCTTGCCCGGGTTTGGTCCCGACTACGGGTGCTGCCTGAACGAGGTTTGCATGTCCTCCCCGTGACCGAGTGGGCTTTCTCCAGATGCTCCAGTTTCAATAGACAATAGGTGCAGGAGTAGAGGCCATTCGGCCCTTCGAACCAGCACTGCCATTCAATGTGATCATGGCTGATCATCCCCAATCAGTACCCCGTTCCTGCCTTCTCCCCATACCCCCTGACTCCGCTATCTTTAAGAGCCCTATCCAGCTCTCTCTTGAAAGCATCCAGAGAACCTGCCTCCACCGCCCTCTGTGAGGCAGGGAATTCCACAGACTCACCACTCTCTGTGAGAAAAAGTGTTTCCTCGTCTCCGTTCTAAATGGCTTACTCCTTATTCTTAAACTGTGTGGCCCCTGGTTCTGGACTCCCCCAACATCCGATTCAGATTCAATTTTAATTGTCATTGTCAGTGTACAGTACAGAGACAACGAAATGCATTTAGCATCTCCCTGGAAGAGCGACATAGCAAACGATTTGAATAAATAATAATAAGTGTCCGAGTGGGGGGGGGGGTGGTGATTGGCAGTCACCGAGGTACATTGTTGAGTAGAGTGACAGCCGCCGGAAAGAAGCTGTTCCTCGACCTGCTGGTTCGGCAACGGAGAGACCTGTAGCGCCTCCCGGATGGTAGGAGGGTAAACAGTCCATGGTTGGGGTGAGAGCGGTCCTTGGCGATGCTGAGCGCCCTCCGTAGACAGCGCTTGCTTTGGACAGACTCAATGGAGGGGAGCGAGGAACCGGTGATGCGTTGGGCAACATGTTAAAATCCCATAAATGTGATCCCTTAAGCATTGGAACATCCCATAAATGCAGGGTTTAAAAAACCCCCAACAATTTTTACACTCTTGCACAATTGTGCTCATGCGTGGCAAGATGTTACGGGATTGTATGCAGCGCCAAACAGCTCACCGTTTCTCGGTACTTGCGACAAATAGCCCGGAACAACGGCAGCCCTGCCTGAAATCGCCAAGCAATTGTCATTCAGCCGAGATGAACAGCCCCAGTCTCGACGAACAACGGCCGTAGGTTTCAAGAGTTAGAGACCAATAACGCCAGACTCCGCTATTTTTAAGAGCCCTATCCAGCTCTCTCTTGAAAGCATCCAGAGAACCGGCCTCCACCGCCCTCTGTGAGGCAGAGAATTCCACACACTCACCACTCTCTGTACCCAGCACAAAATCCAGAGGCTCATCACAGTTTAAGAATAAGGGGTAAGCCATTTAGAACGGAGATGAGGAAACACTTTTTCTCACAGAGAGTGGCGAGTCTGTGGAATTCTCTGCCTCACAGAGGGCGGTGGAGGCAGGTTCTCTGGATGCTTTCAAGTGAGAGTTAGATAGGGCTGTTAAAAATAGCGGAGTCAGGGGGGATATGGGGAGAAGGCAGGAACGAGGTACTGATTGGGGATCACATTGGGTGGCGGTGTAGCCAGTTCAATATGCTGTTAGACAATAGGTGCAGGAGTAGGCCATTCGGCTCTTCGTGCCGAATGGCCTACTCCTGCACCTATTGTCTATTGTCTATTGTTTAACAGCACATAGAACTGGCCACAGTGTTCAAGAAGGAACTGCAGATGCTGGAAGATCGAAGGTACACAAAATTGCTGGAGAGACTCAGCGGGTGCAGCAGCATCTGTGGAGCGTCAGGAATTGTGATGCAGCTTTAGGTGTACGTTAGTCAGGCCACATTTACAGTTGTCTGTGCATCTATTGTCTATTGTCTATCAGATTCAGATTCAGATTCAATTTAATTGTCATTGTCAGTGTACAGTACAGAGACAACGAAATGCATTTAGACAACGAAATGCATCACGGTGTTAGTGTAGAGATACAGCTTTGGACACACGGCGCTTTGGCCCACCGAGTCCGCACCGACCACCAATGGCCGCAAACTGGGGAAGATTTAACGTAGACTATTGACCCACACGCTGCCCCAGAGTAACAACTGGGCGAGCATCATCAAACAGCACAAACACAACACGTGGTTGGTTTCATCAGACACTTACTCTTTCCGAGAGAGCAACAAGAGGTCATTGAACAGGTGGAGGTAGATAGGCTTGGCCGCGCTCCCACTTCTGGGCCCAGGTTCACGGATGGGCAGTTCGGTCAGCTCCCCTTCCTTGACCAGGATGCGAGTCTGGGAGATTAGGGGAAGAGACTGCAGAAAGGGGGAGAAGGAAATGAGAGAAGGAATTGGCGACGTCTCGGGTCGAGACCCTTCCTCACAGACTGATGTCGGGGGGGGAGGGGGAGGGGGCAGGACAAAGAGAGAATGTGGTCGGAGACAGTAAGACTAGTTATTTTATCAACCGGAATGGAAACAGCCGTGTTCTTGGTTCATCCCCCATATCACCAGGTACCGGCGACAATTTTTATACTTCTACACCGAGCCAATTAACCTACAAACACGCACGTCTTTGGAGCGTGGGAGGAAACCCGAAAATCGCGGAGAAAACCCACGCAGGTCACGGGGAGGGCGTGCAAACTCCACGCAGACAGCACCCGTAGGGACAGCACTCGGCGGGACAGGCAGAGTCCTTGGGGAGAAGGAATGGGTGACGTTTCGGATCGAGACCCCGGCATTCCCCCCTCTCTCCAACCCTCCCCCACCCAAGTCGCACCAGCTTCTCGTTCTCACCCAGCAAGCAGCTAACAATGGCCCGTTTACTTTATTGCATATACTTGTTTGCACATCTTTCATTCAATTGTTCTATATCTCTCCACATCGCCGTCTAGATCTCTCGTTTCCCTTTCCCCCCGACTCTCTGAAGTCTCAAGAAGGGTCTCGACCCGAAACATCGCCCATTCCTTCTCTCCAGAGATGCTGCCCGTCCCGCTGAGTTACTCCAGCATTTTGTGTCTGTAAGCTGTTGACCCAGGTACAAGGGTGCTCAACGTTGGCAGATCCAACCACTTCCTCAACACATTTCTTCTTCACTAAGGGAATACCTTGGTGCGGACAAACTGCACCCTCTTCTCCAGGAAGACCAGCTCCTCAATTTGTCTCATCATCTTCACATTCTCATTGCAATCGCGCACAATCTGGAGAGAGAAACATAGAAACATAGAAATTAGGTGCAGGAGTAGAGGCCATTCGGCCCTTCGAGCCTGCACCGGCATTCAATATGATCATGGCTGATCATCCAACTCAGTATCCCGTACCTGCCTTCTCTCCATACCCTCTGATCCCCTTAGCCACAAGGGCCACATCTAACTCCCTCTTAAAAATAGCCAATGAACTGGCCTCAAATAGGGCCGAAACCCAAAGGAAATAGGCAACGTTTCGGGTCGAAACCCGAAGGGTTTCGGGACGAAACGTTGCCTATTTCCTACGCTCCATAGATGCTGCTGCACCCGCTGAGTTTTTGGCTGATCATCCAACTCGGTATCCCGTACCTGCCTTCTCTCCATACCCTCTGATCCCTTTAGCCACAAGGGCCACATCTAACTCCCTCTTAAATATAGCCAATGAACTGTGGCCTCAACTACCCTCTGTGGCAGAGAGTTCCAGAGATTCACCACTCCCTGTGTGAAAAAAGTTCTCCTCATCTCGGTTTTAAAGGATTTCCCCCTTATCCTTAAGCTGTGACCCCTTGTCCTGGACTTCTCCAACATCGGGAACAATCTTCCTGCATCTAGCCTGTCCAACCCCTTAAGAATTTTGTAAGTTTCTATAAGATCCCCTCTCAATCTCCTAAATTCTAGAGAGTATAAACCAAGTCTATCCAGTCTTTGATGGGAAGAACGTTAACCTTTTCCTCCCGATCAGTTGACAGTCAGTTTAACCCAACGGCTGTCTTGCATCGTCAGGCTGGGTCGGGGCGGGTCATCGATGGTCGACGAGGTCCTGATGGGCCCAAAGTACCTAATTCCACACTGCGTCTTTCAATTCAATCAAAGAGTGGCCTTGATTGAATTTCACTGAAGAATTTCAATAGACAATAGATGCAGGAGTAGGCCACTCGGCCCTTCGAGCCAGCACCGCCATTCAATGTGATCGTGGCCGATCATCCCCAATCAGTATCCTGTTCCTGCCTTCCCCCCATATCCCCTGTATTTCATTATACTTGGGTACAGAGAGTGGTGAGTCTGTGGAATTCTCACAGAGAGTGGTGAGTCTGTGGAATTCTCACAGAGAGTGGGGAGTCTGTGGAATTCTCACAGAGAGTGGTGAGTCTGTGGAATTCTCACAGAGAGTGGTGGGTCTGTGGAATTCTCACAGAGAGTGGGGGGTCTGTGGAATTCTCACAGAGAGTGGGGAGTCTGTGGAATTCTCACAGAGAGTGGTGAGTCTGTGGAATTCTCACAGAGAGTGGTGAGTCTGTGGAATTCTCACAGAGAGTGGGGAGTCTGTGGAATTCTCACAGAGAGTGGTGAGTCTGTGGAATTCTCACAGAGAGTGGTGAGTCTGTGGAATTCTCACAGAGAGTGGTGAGTCTGTGGAATTCTCACAGAGAGTGGTGAGTCTGTGGAATTCTCACAGAGAGTGGTGAGTCTGTGGAATTCTCACAGAGAGTGGTGAGTCCGTGGAATTCTCACAGAGAGTGGTGAGTCTGTGGAATTCTCACAGAGAGTGGTGAGTCTGTGGAATTCTCACAGAGAGTGGTGAGTCTGTGGAATTCTCACAGAGAGTGGTGAGTCTGTGGAATTCTCACAGAGAGTGGTGAGTCTGTGGAATTCTCACAGAGAGTGGGGAGTCTGTGGAATTCTCACAGAGAGTGGTGAGTCTGTGGAATTCTCACAGAGAGTGGGGAGTCTGTGGAGTTCTCACAGAGAGTGGTGAGTCTGTGGAGTTCTCACAGAGAGTGGTGAGTCTGTGGAATTCTCACAGAGAGTGGGGAGTCTGTGGAATTCTCACAGAGAGTGGTGAGTCTGTGGAATTCTCACAGAGAGTGGTGAGTCTGTGGAATTCTCACAGAGAGTGGTGAGTCTGTGGAATTCTCTGCCTCAGAGGGCGGTGGAGGCCGGTTCTCTGGATGCTTTCAAGAGAGAGCTAGATAGGGCTTGTAAAAATAGCAGAGTTAGGGGATATGGGGAGAAGGCAGGAACGGGGTACTTATTGGACTCTCGGGTGGTTTACGAGTCTACTCCTGAGCATGGTATAACATCATATGATACGATAACATCCATGTTATATGATATAACATATGATTTATATAACATATCATATGATAACACTCATCTCATGATATCAGCATCTTGGTACTTCATCATCCAAGAGTATTTTATTGTAGCCAAAAGTGCTGGAGAAACTCAGCGGGTGCAGCAGTGTCTATGGAGCGAAGGAAATGGGCAACGTTTCGGGCCGAAACTCGGAAGAGTTTCGGCCCGAAACGTTACCTATTTCCTTTGTGTTTTGGGCCGAAAGCAGCATCTATGGAGCGAAGGAAATAGGCAACGTTTCGGGCCGAAACGTTTTCAGGCCCAAATACCTTCTTCCCGATGGCAGGGTTGAGATGAGTGTGTGGCCAGGATGGTGTGGGTCTCTGATGATGCTGGCTGCCTTTTTGAGGCAGCGACTGTGATAAATCCCTTCGACGGTGGGGAGGTCAGAGCCGATGATGGATTGGGCAGTGGTCACAACATCATGAGGTCTCAGCATTGTCATCATTAGCTGTTCAAATGGAGAATGGCTCTTCAAGGGAGAGAGGCAATATAGAACTGGTCCCCACCCAGTCAAGGGGCCCAACTCTCTACGTCTTCCAGAGATGCTGCCTGACCCGCTGAGTTACTCTTGCACTGTGTGCTTGCAGTGTAGAGATACAGCATGGAATGAGGCCCTTCGGCCCATCAAGTCTGCACCGACCAACAATCACCCTGCATGCAATAGTTCTATCCCACACACTCTAGAGACAATTTACAGAAGCCAATTAACCTACAAACCCGCACGTCTTTGGGATGTGGGAGGAAACCACATCGCCATCAGAAAGAAAATGCAAACTCCGCACAGACAGCACCCAGATTCAGATTCAGATTCAATTTTAATTGTCATTGTCAGTGTACAGTACAGAGACAACGAAATGCATTTAGCATCTCCCTGGAAGAGCGACATAGCAAACGATTTGAATAAAAAATAATAAGTGTCCGGGGGTGGGGGGGGGGGGGGGGGGGGTGATTGGCAGTCACCGAGGTACGTTGTTGAGTAGAGTGACAGCCGCCGGAAAGAAGCTGTTCCTCGACCTGCTGGTTCGGCAACGGAGAGACCTGTAGCGCCTTCCGGATGGTAGGAGGGTAAACAGTCCATGGTTGGGGTGAGAGCAGTCCTTGGCGATGCTGAGCGCCCTCCGCAGACAGCGCTTGCTTTGGACAGACTCAATGGAGGGGAGCGAGGAACCGGTGTGATGCGTTGGGCAATTTTCACCACCCTCTGCAATGCCTTCCGGTCGGAGACAGAGCAGTTGCCATACCATACTGTGATGCAGTTGGTAAGGATGCTCTCGATTGTCAGGGGTTGGACCAGAGTCTGGCGCGGCAAGTTGACCGCTTGGCCACCGTGCCACACGGTGTCCTTTTTATAGAATCAGCCAACCATACAGATTGGGGGCTTCAGCAATAACAGGGGCCCCCACAAACACCGACCCTCACCTCACCAATAGCCACCGCAGCTTCCCCGACCGAGGCCGACATCGGACTTTCCGGTGAAGTCAACGTCAATATATTCTGGAAAATAAAGAGAATGGTTGGCCAAAGGCAATGACGGACGTTACTGCCACGCGTGCTGTCTGTGCGGAGTTTGCACGTTCTCCCTGTGACCGCGTGGGTTTTCTCCGCATGCTCCAGTTTCCTCCCACTTGTGCAGGTTTGCAGGTTAATTGGCTTCTGTAAAATCGTAAACTGTCCCTGGTGTGTGTGTGTGTGTACACACACACACACACACAGATATATACACACACACACACACAACATATATATATATACACACACACACACACACACACATACATACACACACACACACACACACACACACACACACACACACATACACACACACACACATACATATACACACACACATATACACACACATATACACACACACACACACACACACACACACACACACACACACACACATATACACACACACACATACACACACACACATATACACACACATATACACACACACACACACACACACACACACATACACACACACACACACACACATATATATACACACACACATATATACACACACACATACACACACACACACACACACACACACATATACACACACACACAAACACACACACACATACACACACACACAGATATACACACACACATATACACACACACACACACACACACACAGATATATACACACACACACACACCCGCACATATACACGCACAACACCTAGAGATACAGTATCAGGTCTCAGGGAGAACGTACAGACTCCACACAGCCAGCACCGGGGGCCGGATTGCTGGAGCCATGAAGCGTCACATATCACTTGGAAGGTAGACACAAAATGCTGGAGAAACTCGGCGGGTGAGGCAGCATCTATGGGGAGAAGGAAGTGGCGCTAACCTCCTCCCAGTGGGAGAACATCTGCAGCATCCTTCAGCAGATGTTGGAGGAGGGGGGGGGAGAGGGGGAGAGGGGGGGGGGGGAGGGGGGGGGAGAGAGGGGGGGGAGAGGGGGGGGGAGAGGGGGGGGGGGGGGGGGAGAGGGGGGGGGGGGAGAGGGGGGGGGAGGGGGGGGGGGAGGGTGGGGGGGGGGGGAGGGAGGGGGAGAGGGGGAGGGGGGGGGAGAGAGGAGGGGGGGGGAAGGTAGGTAGCAGACACACAAGGAGAGGGTGAAACTCAAAGGTCCGTTACCGCCAGCATGACCTTCATCCGTGTGACTCGCTGGAAGGGGAGGATGAGGAAGGACTTTAGCGGCTGCCGCTGGCACAGTGGTTCAGCTTCCAGTTTCTTCAGGACCTGCACAAAGTCATTGTTCAACCTGCCAGAGAGGACGAGACAAGGCTGCCACTCTACCGCTGAGGATAGTGTTTTGGAGGAATATAATAATAATAATAATAATAACTTTATTTATAAAGCGCTTTTAGACATCATCAGTTACCACAAAGTGCTGTACATGGGAAGTCAACAAAAAGTTATTACAAACTACTAAAACCATTAAAACGACAGGACTATAAAACAGTAAAAATTAAACGACATTAAAAGCACTAAAACAGGAACAATGTCTCAGCCAGTGTCGAAAGCCAGTGAATAAAAGTGAGTTTTTAGGGAGGATTTAAAGATGGACAGTGAAGGGGCCTGTCTGATCTGCAGCGGCAAGGTGTTCCAGAGTGCCGGGGCAGCAACAGAAAATCACTATCACTATCCTCAATAATTTAATACATTTATTTATGCAAAGATAATCGGAAAACACGAGTTGTAGAGGAAGGCGGACTCACTGGAGCTGCTGCAGCGCCTCCTCCTGGTACATCTGGTTGGTGACGTATGGGACATACACCTTGCGGAAGGCCGCGCAGTGTCTCAGCACAATGCCACCGATGTCCCTCAGATACACCGCCTCCTCCAGACATCCCTCCAGGTCCAGCAGAAACCTGCCCAGCCACCACACATACATAACTCAGCAGAATTAGGCCATTCGGCCCATCAAGTCTACCCCGCCATTCATTGGTGGCCAGTCTATCTTGCGCCCAGCACTGTGAAGCAGCAGCACTACCCACTGCGTCACTGTGCCACCCATCATAAGCTCATCTATCCATAGGTGATAGGAGCACAATTAGGCCATTCAGCCCATCATGGCTGACCTATCCTTCTTTCCCTCTCGACCCCATTCTCCTGCCTCTCCCCGCAACCCCCGACACACGTGTACTCATCAAGAATCTGTCAATCTCCCCCTTTAAAATAGTCCACAGATTGGCTGGAAGGGCCGAATGGCCTACTCCTGCACCTATTGTCTATTGTCTTGTGATAGCAGAATTAGGCCTTTCGCCCATCAAGTCCATACTCCACCATTCCATCACGGCTGATCTATCTCTCCCTCCTAACCCTATTCTCCTGCCTTCTCCCCAACACCCGCACTGATCAATCTCCACAGCTGCCTGTGGCAATGAATCCCACAGATTCACCACCCTTGGGCGAAAGAAATTCCTCCTCATCTCCCTCCCCGAGTTAGATAGATCTCTAGGGGCTAGTGAAGTCAAGGGATGTGGGGAGAGAAGGCAGGCACGGGTTATTGATTGGGGACGATCAGCCATGATCACAATGAATGGCGGTGCTGGCTCGAAGGGCCGAATGGCCTCCTCCTGCACCTATTTTCTATGATTCTCCACCCGCTGACTAATGACAATGCCTCTCTAAAGGCACCATGTTTCAGTCCCAACTTGCAACGTCCAAGAATTGGAAAAGCCCAGTCTTGGTCCAAGGTTCTTATGTTCGAGTTAGATTTAGGTCTGAGGGCTAACGGAATCAAGGGATATGGGGAAAAAGCAGGAATGGGGTACTGATTCTGGATGATCAGCCATGAACATATTGAATGGCAGTGCTGGCTTGAAGGGCTGAATGGCCTCTACTCCTCCTGTCTGTCTGTCACTCTCCCGTCTCTGTTTCCCCGTCTCCGTCTCCGTCTCCCCGTCTCCGTCTCTCCGTCTCCGTCTCCCCGTCTCTGTCTCCCCGTCTCCGTCTCCGTCTCCCCGCCTCCGTCTCCCCGTCTCCATCTCCCCGTCTCCGTGTCTCCCCTTCTCTCCGTCTCTCTGTCTCCCCGTCTCTGTCTCCCCGTCTCTGTCTCCCCGTCCCTCCGTCTCCCCGTCTCCGTCTCCCCGTCTCTGTCTCCCCGTCTCTATCTCTCCCCGTCTCCCCTTCTCTCCGTCTCTCTGTCTCTCCCCGTCTCCGCTCTCTCCCTGTCTCCATCTCCCCGTCTCTCCCCGTCTCCCTGTCTCCCCGTCTCCCCGTCTCCCCCTCCCCGTCTCCGTCTCCCCGTCTCCCCCGTCTCCCCCTCCCCGTCTCCGTCTCCCCGTTCTCCCCGTCTCCCCCTCCCCGTCTCCCCATCTCCGTCTCCCCGTCTCCCGTCTCCCCGTCTCTGTCTCCGTCTCCCCTTCTCTCCGTCTCCACGTCTCCCCTTCTCGCTGTCTCCGTCTCCCCTTTCTCGCTGTCTCCGTCTCCCCGTCTCTGTCTCCCTCTCTCCCGTCTCCCCGTCTCCCCCCCGTCCCCTCCCCTTCCCCGTCTCCGTCTCCCCGTCTCCGTCTCCCTGTCTCCACGTCTCCCCGTCTCCGTCTCCCCGTCTCCGTCTCCCCGTCTCCCCGTCTCCGTCTCCCCGTCTCCGTCTCCCCGTCTCCCCGTCTCCGTCTCCCCGTCTCCGTCTCTCTCCGTCTCCCCGTCTCCCCCCCCCCCGCTGGCACATACCTCTCGCTGGCTTCCTTCACATGCAGCAAGTTGGAGAACAACGCGTGATGCTGCATTGGGGCCAGCGTGGCTGCCAGCGCTGGACACTTGCTGAAGTGACCGATGGCCACCCTCAAACTGCGCAGGTAAGAGGCCTCTGATGTGATGACCTCAAACATGGCCTGCGGGTCAGAAACAACGGGGCTGAGATAGACACAGAACTCTGGGGCACCAATGAAACATATACAAAGGGGCAACGATAAACAAGGAAAGTCGGAACCCACTTTCCCACCCAGAGAGTCATGAATCTGTGGAATTCTCTGCCACAGATGGCAGTGGAGGCCGAGTCACAGGGTAGAGATAGATAGATTCTTGTGGTTGTGGGGAGAAGGCAGGAGAATGGGGCTAGGAGGGAGAGATAGACCAGCCATGATTGAATGGCAGAATATACTTGACGGGCCGAATGGCCTAATTCTGCTCCTATCACCGATGATCTTGTGATCCACATCATGTCAGAGACTTTCCCTGATGTCTCAGCAACTGGGCATCGGAAAGCTAAAGCCCTGAATGCAGCAATGGTGAATGACTATGATACAAGCATTGTCAAGACTGGTCTAAACAACCTACATGAAGCCACACTCACTTTTCACATCCTGGCTTCTCATTTAAAGCTCCCAACATCCCCACCCCATCGCGGTCCTTGGAGATGAAGGGATCCCAGGAAATTAAAAGACTCCACAGATGTGACTGTGGTATTGTTGATGGTGGGTGAGGGGGAGGGGGAGGGGGAGGGGGAGGGGGGAGCTCTCCTAAAGTCTGCAACCAATTCCACCGTCTTAAGAGAGACATTGAAAGAAAGAAAGAAAGATTGGGAATTGTAAAATTGCCTCAAATATGTAGGGAGTGGATGAGGAAGTGGGATAGCATAGAACTAGTGTGAGCGGGTGGGTGCTGGTTAGTGTGGAATCTGTGGGCCGAATGGCCTGTTTCCATGCCGTATCTCTAAACTAAAATGGTTCTGTTGTAGACCCCGTGTTTCAAAATGTTCTTCTCATCTCGGTCCTAAAAGACTTCCCCCTTATCCTTAAACTGTGACCCCTTGTTCTGGACTTCCCCAACATCGGGAATAATCTTCCTGCATCTAGCCTGTCCAACGCCTTAAGAATTTTGTAAGTTTCTATAAGATCCCCAATCTTCTAAATTCCAGCGAGTACAAGCCGAGTCTATCCAGTCTTTCTTCATATTAAAGTCCTGACATCCCAGGAATCCGTCTGGTGAACCTTCTCTGTACTCCCTCTATGGCAAGAATGTCCTTCCTCAGATTAGGAGACCAAAACTGTACGCAATACTCCGGGTGTGGTCTCACCAAGGCCCTGTACAACTGCAGTAGAACCTCCCTGCTCCTATACTCAAATCCTTTTGCTATGAATGCTAACATACCATTTGCTTTCTTTACTGCCTGCTGCACCTGCATACCTACTTTCAATGGCTGGTGTACCATGACACCCAGATCTCGTTGCATCTCCCCTTTTCCTAATCGGCCACCATTCAGATAACAGTCTACTTTCCTGTTCTTGCCACCAAAGTGGATTTCCTCACATTTATCCACATTATACTGCATCTGCCATGCATTTGCCCACTCACCCAACCTATCCAAGTCACCTTGCAGCCTCCTAGCATCCACCTCACAGCTAACACTGCCCCCCAGCTTCATGTCATCCGCAAACATGGAGATGTTGCATTCAATTCCCTCGTCCAAATCATTAATATATATTGTAAATAGCTTGGGTCCCAGCACTGAGCCTTGCGGTACCCCACTAGTCACTGCCTGCCATTCTGAAAAGACTCCTACTCTTTGCTTCCTGTCTGCCAGCCAGTTCTCTATCCACATCAATACTGAACCCCCAATACCGTGTGCTTTAAGTTTGTATACTAATCGCTTATGTGGGACCTTGTCAAAAGCCTTCTGAAATTCTCATCTCATCTCATCGGATGTTTTTTTTTTAAAAGAACCGCAAACAGCCACCCATCCCGTTGCAGAGCCACCCGGACTTACGACAGCTCGTACCTCCTGCAGTTTACACTCCTGGGCACTGAGGACATCCAGCAGGCCAGAACTCTTCACCTCTGGGATCTCGCTCCAGAGGGTGAAGCTGGAGTCTTTGGGGGTGAGCTGGGAGGAAGAGTTGAGTACGGAGGAGGCCACAAAGCCGGCAAGGGATAGGGTCGCGTCCACCACTGATGAATCTGGCGAAGACCTCCTGGAGCTTCTATACACAGACTGGAACCAATAGTGCTGGTACAAGGGCTCTGGAAGGATTAAGAAGGAACTGCAGATGCTGGAAAATCGAAGGTAGACAACAAATGCTGGAGAAACCACAGCGGGTGAGGCAGCATCTATAGAGCGAAGGAAATAGGCAACGTTTCGGGTCGAGACCCTTCTTCAGACTGACGTGAGGAGGAGGGGGGAAGAAGAAAGGAAGAGGTGCAGCCAGTGGGCTGAGGGAGAGCTGGGAAGGGGAGGAGAAAGCAGGGACTACCTGAAATTGGGGAAGTCAATGTTCATACCGCTGGGGTGTAAACTGCCCAAGCAAAATATGAGGTGCTGCTCCTCCAATTTGCGGTGGGACTCACTCTGGCCACGTTTCCGGCTGAAACCCAGAAGGAAATAGGCGACGTTTTTGAAATTAGAGAAATCAACAGACAGGCAGTGAACGGCTCGGATAGAGTGGATGTGGAGAGGGTGTTTCCACTAGTGGGAGAGTCTAGGACTAGAGGTCATAACCACAGAATTAAATGATGTTCTTTTAGGAAGGAGACGAGGCGAACTTTCTTTAGTCAGAGGGTGGTGAATCTGTGGAATTCTTTGCCACAGAAGGGTGTTGAGGCCACAAGTCAGTGGATATATTTAAGGCAGAGATAGATAGATTGTTGATTGGTGCGGGTGTCAGGGGTTATGGGGAGAAGGCAGGAGAATGGGGTTAGGAGGGAGAGATAGATCAGCCATGGTTACATAGTGGAGTAGGCTAGATGGGCCGAATGGCCTAATTCTGCTCCTAGACCTTATGAGATGTAGAAGAAATGAATGAAAGATAGGCAAAAAAGTCATGATGATAAAGGAACAGGCCATTGTTAGCTGTTTGCTAGTTGAGAATGAGAAGCTGGTGCAACTTGGGTGGGGGAGGGTTGGAGAGAGTGGGGGAATGCTGGAGTTATTTGAAGTTAGAGATATTAATATTAATACCACTGGGCTGTGTGTTTAGCCTCATTGACAATGGAGAACAGTGAACTCAGATGATGTGTGCATGTATATACTGGAGCTGACTCCTCCCTCAACCAGTCTGGAGCTGACACCTCCCTGAACTCCTCCCTACAACGACTCACGTGTCTTGATGTACTTTGATTCTCTTTTCTGCAATAGCTCGTTTGTTCCAGCCATCTCTCTCTCGCCAACACACGTGTCCAACTCAGTGGAGGCAGCAGGAGCCGGATGAAAACGAACAAAAATCGTGCAGCTGCCAGAAATCTGAAATAAAAACAGAAAGTTGTGGGAAAACACCCGGTCGGTCAGGCAGCATCTGCGGAAGGAGAAACAAGAGTTATGTTTCAGGCTGAAGACATTTCATCAGGATTTTTTAATTTCAGATCTGGGCCTCGTTATCTTTTCGGATATCTGTGCAAAATTAGCTTTTCATGACTTAGAAACCGACAATTTCTCCCATCATCTCCCGTCACCCAGAGTTGAGTTGAGTTTGTTGTCCCGTGTACTGAGGTACAGCAAAGAGCTTCTTGCCCCCCTCCCTTTCAAGTCAGGACCCTGATCTGTCCATCACCCACCCCCACACACAGTTAAATTCATTAGTGATAGGAGCAGAATTAGGCCATTCGGCCCATTCAATCATGGCTAATCTATCTTTCCCTCTCAACCCAATATCCCGCCTTCCTCCCCATAACCCCTGATACCCGTACCGACCAAGAATCAATCAATCTCTGCCTTAAAAATTATCCAGATGCTGCCTGACCTGCCGAGTTCCTCCAGCACTTTGTGTTTTGCTCAAGATTCCAGCATCTGCAGTTCCTGGAGAACCTTCCACACTTGTACCCTGTTCTCCAAAGATGCTGCCTGACCCCCCACCCACCTCTCCGCGGTGAGTACTCCAGCACTTTGTGTCTACAATTGGTGTCAATAGTCTGAAGAAGGGTCTCAACCCGAAACGTCACCCATTCATTCTCCCCAGAGATGCTGCCTGTCTGTCTGTCCTGCTGAGTTACTCCAGCATTTTGTGCCAACCTTCTTCTTCTTCTATATAGTGTTTTTTGGCGGTTGGCAAACAACTTTTTTGGTGCATTACCGCCACCAACTGGCATGGAGTGTGGATCAAACAACACCATTACATATACTAATATCCTATATCCTTCCGAACAAATTGGTTACCCTAAGAAAAAGCATCAGGATTTGACAGCACTTATTTGAACTCCCTTGCAAAATATCTACCAAATCAAATTGTACTCCCTCTTTTCTGAACTGCTCACTCATCCGTTCTCTCTCCTCCTCATACCTCTCACAATGTACAATGACATGCTCTGTCGTTTCCTCTTGCCCACAGTATTCACATCTGCCTGTATTATGCTTGCCCATTACAAAAAAGTGTACTGTTCAGACCAGTGTGTCCAAATCTAATTCTTGAAATCACTGTCTCCTCTTCTCTGTTCTTTCCTGCACATCTCATCGCTCCCACATTTTGTGCCAACCTGCATGCAGTTCCCTGTTTATTACACTCATCCCACCCCCACCTTTAGCATTTAGCAGGTTGCCTTCTGGAGAAATTAATATCACCTTAACTTCAGGGGGCAACTGTCTATTGAAGGCCAGTCCAGGCCAGAACTGCCAACAAGTCAATCCAGTATCCTCAATAAGGATTGTGTCATAATTGTATAATAGTTTAGTATGGATATATGTTTGTATTGTATTTATGGTGGTGGGTTCTGGCTTGTTTTATTGTAGTGTAAATATTATTTTTTAATAATTGAATAAATTTTTTGATTAAAATAAAATTTTAAAAAAAAATAAATAAATAAAAAATACAAGTCAATCCAGCTTGTTGTGTCTATCTTCGGTTTAAACCAGCATCTGCAGTTCCTTCCTGCACAAGCTAAACCAAAAACTAATCTCACGGGGACCACCTGTTCTTAATATTCCTCTACAGTTTAGAGATGGCCCTGAGTTTAATCTAATCGGCTCACCTTTGCACCTGAAACCGGTCGACTGGCAGCCAAGGAGTTAAGAAGTATCGATGAGTATTTTTAACTAAGACAAAACGCACCAGTCATCGGCTAGGTAGACAGAAATGCTGGAGAAACTCAGCGGGTGCAGCAGCATCTATGTGGAGCGAAGGAAATAGGCGACGTTTGCACAATTTCCACTATAGGAAATAGGCAACGTTTCCTTCGCTCCATGCAAAGAGTTGAACAATCTCCACTATAGGAAATAGGTAACGTTTCGGGCCGAAACCCGAAGGGTTTCGTCCCGAAACGTTGCCTATTTCCTTTGCTCCACAGATGCTGCTGCACCCGCTGAGTTTCTCCAGCATTTTTTGTCCACCTTCGATTTTCCAGCATCTGCAGTTCCTTCTTGAACACTAAACACTGTATAAAATCTCCACCGAGACAGGCGCCCGCCAGAAAGTCAACATTTCCCCACGAGATATCTAATTAGCGGGCGTGTGTTTTAAGTGCCGGGATGATCAGTTTCACACTGACACCGTCTGCCTGTTTCACTCACTCTGTGTAACACGTCGCTGCCATTCATTAGTTCCTCCCCGCAATGAGCCAAGTCCAGTCTGGTATTTCCACTTGATGTCAGTTTGTTCATCGCTGCCTGTGTTTGGGGGGGTTCATCCTCAATAAAAGGTGATTTCCCCCCCCCCCCCCCCCCCCCATCAGGAATTGGCATTGAGGCAGTGGTTCTGCAGTAGATTGTTATAATGATATCTGCAAAATCCATCCCCCCTCACCCCCCCCCCTCCTCACCCCCCCCCCACCCCCCCCC
This sequence comes from Leucoraja erinaceus, assembly GCF_028641065.1. NCBI lineage: Eukaryota > Metazoa > Chordata > Chondrichthyes > Rajiformes > Rajidae > Leucoraja > Leucoraja erinaceus. The sequence goes on along the minus strand of NC_073406.1, from coordinate 3,613,217 downwards.
TCACCCCCCCTCTCACCCCCCCCCCCCCTCCTCACCCCCCCTCACCCCCCCCTCACCCCCCCCACAACCCCCTTTCACCACCCCTCTCAAACCCCCCTCACCTCACCCCCTCCCCCTCACACCTCGCCTCAACCCCCACTCACTATCCCTCTCACCCCTCACCTCCCCTCACCCACAGACAGAGAGACAGACAGACAGCAGGAGTAGAGGCCATTCAGCCCCTCGAGCCCGCACCACCATTCAATGTGATCATGGCTGATCATCCCCAATCAGTACCCCGTTCCTGCCTGCTCCCCATATCCCCTGACTCCACTATCTCTAAGAGCCCTATCTAGCTCTCTCTTAAAAGCATCCAGAGAACCGGCCTCTGAGGCAGCAAATTCCACAGACACACAACTCTCTGTGTGGAAAAAGTGTTTCCCCAGCTCCGATCTAAATGGCTTACCCCTTATTCTTAAACGGTGCAAAATCCATGCTGAAACATTAAGGTGAACTAATTGACAAGACATCTGTACTTAAGTCACACAATGGTAATTATTTCTTCACGATGTGCAACACCCTATATTCATGCTGATCAGTTGGGCTGGTCTCAAATTCATTGCAGCTTCACCTCAGTGGCGATGTCTCAATGGTAATCACATACTTCACTTCCACAGAGAGTCTTTGTTACTTAAGTCGGCCCACAGCAATTATTTTCAAATCAAAAACATCATCTGCAATTACCGAAACAAAATGTTCATTGTCATTTGTAGGAAGGAGCTGCAGATGCTGGTTTAAACCGAAGGCAGGCACAAGAAGGGGCTGTCCCACTTACGCAATCTAGCAGGCGCCCGTCATAGTCACAGCAGGTCGCTGAAAATGTTCATCATGTTGGGAATCCAGCCGCGACCAGGACTCTTGGGGCGACTTCTCACGACCAAACAGGCGTTACCCCGCGACTCGCTCTCCCTTCCCTCTCAACCCCAGTCTCGTACCTTCACCCCATAACATAGAAACATAGAAACATAGAAATTAGGTGCAGGAGTAGAGGCCATTCGGCCCTTCGAGACTGCACCGCCATTCAATATGATCATGGCTGATCATCCAACTCAGTAACTCAGAAACACAGCGGGTGCAGCAGCATCTATGTGGAGCGAAGGAAATAGGCAACGTTTCGGGACGAAACCCTTACGGGTTTCGTCCCGAAACGTTACCTATTTCCTATAGTGGAGATTGTTCAACTCTTTGCATGGAGCGAAGGAAATATGCAACGTTGCCTATTTCCTATAGTGGAGATAGAAACATAGAAATTAGGTGCAGGAGTAGAGGCCATTCGGCCCTTCGAGCCTGCACCGCCATTCAATATGATCACGGCTGATCATCCAACTCAGTATCCCGTACCTGCCTTCTCTCCATACCCCCTGATCCCTTTAGCCACATCTAACTCCCTCTTAAATATAGCCAATGAACTGTGTGGCCTCAACTACCTTCTGTGGCAGAGAGTTCCAGAGATTCACCACTCTCTGTGTGAAAAAAGTTGGCAAAAACGGGAAAGGAGACTATTATCTAAATGGTGGCCGATTGGGAAAGGGGGAGATGCAGCGAGACCTGGGTGTCATGGTACACCAGTCATTGAAGGTAGGCATGCAGGTGCAGCAGGCAGTAAAGAAAGCGAATGGCATTCGCCTGTACATAACCCCTGACACCTGTGCTAATCAAGAAGTCTGGAGAAGGGACTTGACCCAATCCGTCTGTCCAGTGATGCTGCCTGTCCCACTGAGATACTCCGGCCTTTTGTGTCTATCTTCGGTTTAAACCAGCTTAGAAACACTGAAACATAGAAAATAGGTGCAGGAGTAGAGGCCATTCGGCCCTTCGAGCCTGCACCGCCATTCAATATGATCATGGCTGATCATCCAACTCAGTATC
>NC_073406.1:3598809-3606309 GCF_028641065.1 Leucoraja erinaceus | reverse complement strand
AGCAGGATCTGCCTTTTAAAAAAACCCAACCTTGTGAATGTTCACATTCACGAGGAACTGCAGGAGGTGGTTTACCCCAAAAAAGCGCAAAGTGCTGGAGTAACTCAGCGGGTCAGGCAGCATCTCTGGAGAACATGGACAGGTGACGTTTCGGGACGAGACCCTGCCATGGGTCTTTTATTTACAAATGGCCATGCTGCCCAGAATGGTGGCTGAATGGACAATAGATGCAGGAAGAGGCCATTCGGCCCTTCGAGCCAGCACCGCCATTCACTGTGATCATGGCTGATCATCCCCAATCAGTTCCCTGTTCCTGCCTTCACTCCATATCCCTTAACCCTACTATCCCTAAGAGCTCTATCAAACTCTCTCCAAAAAACATCCAGAGAACCGGCCTCCACCGCGGCAGAAAATTCCACAGACTCACAACTCTCACTGTGTGAAAAAAGTTTTTCCTCATCTCCATTCTAAATGGCTTATTACCCCTTATTATTCAACTGTGTGTGTCGCCACTTCCACAGAGAGCGGTGAGTCTGTGGAATTCTCTGCCTCACAGAGGGCGGTGGAGGCCGGTTCTCTGGATGCTTTCAAGAGCGAGCTAGACAGGGCTCTTTAAAGATAGCGGAGTCAGGGGGGATATGGGGAGAAGGCAGGAACGGGGCCCCTGGTTCCGGTTTGTGCAGAATGGAACTAGTGTACGGGTGACCGTCGGATAGCACGGACTTGGAGGGCCAAATGGCCTGTTTCCACGCAGAATCTCGAAGCTAAACTAAACTGAAACCCTGGATCCCGAATCTTTGGCCTTCAGAAGGTAGACAAAAACGCTGGAGAAACTCAGCGGGTGCGGCAGCATCTATGGAGCGAAGGAGATCAGCAACGTTGCCTATTTCCTTCGCTCCATGCAATCCCATAATGACACTCTCTCTAACCCCTCCAATATTTTCTCATCATAAGATGGCTCTGGGTCTGGGTGGAAAAACGTGGCCTCTGACCCCAGTCCTTCCTCTTGAGCAGCTGGTTCACTCAACAGTAAGTTGGGAATGGGCCAGTCACAGCAGCAACATGGAGTGAAAATAGTTTTCATTTGGCTTTAGACTTTAGCGATACAGCGCTCCCTTTGGCCAGTCGAGTCCGCGCCGACCAGCGATCCCCGCACGCTCCCACCATCCCGCACGTAATTTTTTACCGAAGCCAATTAGCCTTCAAAGCGGAGGTCGACAAAAATGCTGGAGAAACTCAGCGGGTGCAGCAGCATCTATGGAGCGAAGGAAATAGGCGACGTTGCCTATTTCCTTCGCTCCATGCAAAGAGTTGAAACATAGAAACATAGAAAATAGGTGCAGAAGTAGAGGCCATTCGGCCCTTCGAGCCTGCACCGCCATTCGATATGATCATGGCTGATCGTCCAACTCAGTATCCTGTACCTGCCTTCTCTCCATACCCCCTGATCCCCTTAGCCACAAGGGCCACATCTAACTCCCTCTTAAATATAGCCAATGAACTGTGGCCTCGACTACCCTCTGTGGCAGAGAGTTCCAGAGATTCACCACTCTCTGTGTGAAAAAAGTTCTTCTCATCTCGGTTTTAAAGGATTTCCCCCATATCCTTAAGCTGTGACCCCTTGTCCTGGACTTCCCCAACATCGGGAACAATCTTCCTGCATCTAGCCTGTCCAACCCCTTAAGAATTTTGTAAGTTTCTATAAGACCCCCCCTCAATCTCCTAAATTCTAGAGAGTAAAAACCAAGTCTATCCAGTCTTTCTTCATAAGACAGTCCTGACATCCCAGGAATCCGTCTGGTGAACCTTCTCTGTACTCCCTCTATGGCAAGAATGTCTTTCCTCAGATTAGGAGACCAAAACTGTACGCAATACTCCAGGTGTGGTCTCACCAAGACCCTGTACAACTGCAGTAGAACCTCCCTGCTCCTAGACTCAAATCCTTTTGCTATGAAGAATGTCTTTCCTCAGATTAGGAGACCAAAACTGTACGCAATACTCCAGGTGTGGTCTCACCAAGACCCTGTACAACTGCAGTAGAACCTCCCTGCTCCTAGACTCAAATCCTTTTGCTATGAAGAATGTCTTTCCTCAGATTAGGAGACCAAAACTGTACGCAATACTCCAGGTGTGGTCTCACCAAGACCCTGTACAACTGCAGTAGAACCTCCCTGCTCCTAGACTCAAATCCTTTTGCTATGAATCCTTTTGCTATGAACATTCTCCATTTTAGGAAATAGGCAACGTTTCGGGCCGAAACCCGAAGGGTTTCGGCCCGAAACGTTGCCTATTTCCTCCGCTCCACATAGATGCTGCCGCACCCGCTGAGTTTCTCCAGCATTTTTGTCTACCTTCGATTTTCCAGCATCTGCAGTTCCTTCTTAAACACAGCGTGGGAGGAAATCGGAGCACCCGGAGAAAACCCGCGCAGGTCGCGCGGGGAGAACGTGCAAACTCCGCAAAGACAGCAGCCGCGGTCAGGATCGAACCCGGGGTCTTTGGCGCTGTGAGGCAGCGAATCTACCGCCGCCCGTATATTTGGTTATGAGTCGTCATGGAATTTGAATTTGCTGGGAAGTCACAGTCCTGTCGGCAAACACTCGTATATCTCTGTCTCGACACAGGCTGGTCTCTCGATCTCACATTCCTACCGCTCCACGTCACAGATGTTGCAGAGTCTTCAGCCACTTCCAAAGCATGTCGGTGCACACCTCCAATTTGCCCCTAATGCTGCAATAATTAGCTACAAGAGCCACAGACATGGTTAAGGCAGAGGTCGGGGCGGGGATGGGGGCGGGAGTCACATGCCAGAGATTCCAACCTGTACATGGAATCTAGACCAAGGTATGGATCAGAGATAGATATGTGTACCTAACTGGTACGTGTATCAGAGGTTACGGTGAGAAGGCAGGAGAATGGGGTTAGGAGGGAGGGATAGGTCAGCCATTAGACTTGACGGGCCGAATGGCCTAATTCTACTCTTATTCCTTACGAACTTATGACCATTTTGGAAAATCGAAAAGCCCATTCAGTTCGGTTTAGTTTAGAGATACAGCATGGAAACAGGATTTGAGTCTAGGAGCAGGGAGGTTCTACTGCAGTTGTACAGGGTCTTGGTGAGACCACACCTGGAGTATTGCGTACAGTTTTGGTCTCCTAATCTGAGGAAAGACATTCTTCATAGCAAAAGGATTTAAGTCTAGGAGCAGGGAGGTTCTACTGCAGTTGTACAGGGTCTTGGTGAGACCACACCTGGAGTATTGCGTACAGTTTTGGTCTCTAAATCTGAGGAAGGACATTATTGCCATAGAGGGAGTGCAGAGAAGGTTCACCAGACTGATTCCTGGGATGTCAGGACTGTCTTATAAAGAAAGACTGGATAGACTTGGTTTATACTCTCTAGAGTTTAGGAGATTGAGGGGGGGATCTTATAGAAACTTACAAAATTCTTAAGGGGGTTGGACAGGCTAGATGCAGGAAGATTGTTCCCGATGTTGGGGAAGTCCAGGACAAGGGGTCACAGCTTAAGGATAAGGGGGAAATCCTTTTAAAACCGAGATGAGAAGAACTTTTTTCACACAGTGGTGAATCTCTGGAACTCTCTGCCGCATAGGGTAGTCGAGGCCACAGTTCATTGGCTATATTTAAGAGGGAGTTAGATGTGGCCCTTGTGGCTAAGGGGATCAGAGGGTATGGAGAGAAGGCAGGTATGGGATACTGAGTTGGATGATCAGCCAAAAACTCAGCGGGTGCAGCAGCATCTATGGAGCGTAGGAAATAGGCAACGTTTCGTCCCGAAACCCTTCGGGTTTCGACCCGAAACGTTGCCTATTTCCTTTGGGTTTCGGCCCTATTTGAGGCCAGTTGAGGCCAGTTCATTGGCTATATTTAAGAGGGAGTTAGATGTGGCCCTTGTGGGGATCAGGGGGTATGGAGAGAAGGCAGGTACGGGATACTGAGTTGGATGATCAGCCATGATCATATTGAATGGTGAATGGTGCAGGCTCGAAGGGCCGAATGGCCTACTCCTGCACCTAATTTCTATGTTTCTATGTTCACCCATTCAGTTCTATACTATCCCACCTTCTCATCCTACATACGCAAGTTGGGATGTCACGTTACAGTCGTACAGGACATGGGTGAAAGAGCACATTGTGTTGAGTTGTGGTCACCCAAAGATGGTGTTGAGCTGGAAAGGCTGCAGAGAAGCTCAGCGTGGATCTTGCCAGGACTGAGCTGGTGGAGCAGGGTAGGACTCTGTTCCTTGGAGCTCAGGAGGTGATCTTTTCGAGGCTTGTGTGTAAAATCCTGAAGGGGTTTGAATGTGTGAATGCACAGAGTCTTTCACCGGCAGTAGAGGAATCAGGTACCAGACGACGCAGGGTTAAGGTGAGAGAGGAACCTGGGGGCCGACATGTTTCACACAAAGGCTGGTAAGTGCATGGAACGAGCTGCCAAAGGAGGTGGTTGAGGCAGGAACTAAAACAACATTTAAAAGACATTTGGACAGGAACATGGATCGGAAAGATATCAGCCAAATGCGAGCAGGTGTGACTAATACAGATATATAAAGCTGGAGTAACTCAGCGACCCAGCCAACATCTCTGTGGGGGGAAAAAGGAATAGGTGACGTTTTGGGTCGAGACCCTTCTTCAGGCTGAGAGTCAGGGGGAGAGGGGGAACGTGGCATTTGCTAATGTGTAGATGGGGCATCTTGGGTTGGCATGGGCCAGTTGGGCCGAAGGGCCTGTTTCCACACTATGACTCAAGTGGAATCCTGAGCAAGGGAACTAAAATTAAATCTCAGACAGTTCAATATTTATCCAGTGAGTATATCTTTGTGTAGTGACATTGACATTGACACAATACAAAGATTAACTACAGTAGTTAAAAGAATATATACATACTTGGTGAGTGAGTTAGGGGTGCAAGACAGGGCAGGGAGCTGAGACTAAGATGTGGTGTCTTTGCTAAGTAAATAATGGAATCTCGGTCTCATTGTCTAGTTCCTGTAGATCGCAGATTCCTAGGTCATAAGGTCGTGAGTACGGCCATTCGGCCCATCAAGTCTCTTCCGCCATGCAGTCATGGCTGATCTATCTCTCCCTCCTAACCCCATTCTCCTGCCTCTATCTATCTCATTTTGTGTCTATCTTTGGTGTAAACTGGCATCAGCAGTTCCCTCCGACACAGCTCGCCGTTAAATATCCAGGAAAATGAGCGGCATATTGGGCGGCACAGTGACACAGCGGTAGAGTTGCTGCCCCACAGCGCCAGAGACCCGGGGTTCGATCCCGACTACGGGCGCTGTCTGTACGGAGTTTGCACGTTCTCCCCGTGACCTGCGCGGGTTTTCTCCAAGATCTTCGGTTTTCCTCCCACACTCCCGAAGACCTTGCAGGTTTGTAAATTAGCTGGCTCGGTTTAAATGTAAAATATTGTCCCGCGTGTGTTCGGGATGTGTGGGGGTCGCTGGCCGGTATGGACACGGTGGGCCGAAGGGCCTGTTTCCGTGCCATACCTCTAAACCAAACTAAACTTCTAATCACATTGCCTGCCCATGGTATACAAATCTCACGCTTGCCCTGGGCAGCCTGACTTCAGCAAGCAAAGAAATGACTGGGTTAGACTTTGAGCCTAATTGATTCTTTGAAATGCCCTGCATTACAGGGTGGGGCAGATCATTTGAAACACCAGTCAGACATCTCTTCAATTAATTCCACTTCCTCTGCCCTTTAAGTTGCTTACTAAAATGCTTCCCTTCCCCGTGGGCAAGTTAGTGCCGCTGTTTGCATTGGGGACAAAAAATCTGCCGCTAAAGGTCAGAGGCCAAAGTGGTACTTTTAGTTGACAGCGCGGAAACAGGCCCCTTCGAACCACTGACCCCAGCACACTAACGCTATCCGACACACACTAGGGACAATTTACGCTTATACCCAGGCAATTATCCTACGAACCTGCACGCCTTTGGAGTGTGGGCAGAAACCGGAGCGCCCGGAGAAAACGCACGCGGTCACGGGGAGAACCCGTAGCAGGGTTCGAACCCTAGTCTCCGGCGCCGTGAGGCAGCAACTCGGTGGGCCGAAGGGCCTGTTTCCGCAGCCCCCCCCCCCCTCTCCTCTTAAAACGATGCCCTTGACCCCTGCTGCTGGAGGATAAGGAAGGGAAGAGATTGACCTTTCTTTCACCTCCCATCACAGTGAGGAATGTGGAGGAGTCACTGTGGTGGATGTTTATGTTAAACGTACTTTGTGTGTCTTGTTGCTTTTTATTGGTATGACTGTACGGCAAATCTAATCTTGCAAACCATACTTAGATAATAAAGTATCATTATGATCAGACTTTGATTTTTCACCCAGCGAAAAAGGCTGTGCCTATCTACCTTATCTCGGACGCTGATAATATTATATACTCCCCGCAACCTCCAGATCCCTCGGTCTGCTTCAATCGTTCATCTACGATGTTAGTTCAGCTTGTTCTTGCTTTCCCCGTTTGACTGGAGCACATTTTAATATTTAACGTTTCATTAAAAAAAAAACATTTGGACAGGTACAGAGGTCTAGAGGGATATGGGGTAAATGCAGATGGGTTGTTCTAGTGTAGAAACATAGAAACATAGACAATAGGGGCAGGAGTAGGCCATTCGGCCCTTCGAGCCTGCAACTCCATTCAATATGATCATGGCTGATCATCCAACTCAGTATCCTGTACCTGCCTTCTCTCCATACCCCCTGATCCCCTTAGCCACAAGGGCCACATCTAACTCCCTCTTAAATATAGCCAATGAACTGTGGCCTCAACTACCCTCTGTGGCAGAGAGTTCCAGAGATTCACCACTCTCTGTGTGAAAAAAGTTCTTCTCATCTCGGTTTTAAAGGATTTCCCCCTTATCCTTAAGCTGTGACCCCTTGTCCTGGACTTCCCTAACATCGGGAAACAATCTTCCTGCATCTAGCCTGTCCAACCCCTTAAGAATTTTGTAAGTTTCTATAAGATCCCCTCTCAATCTCCTAAATTCTAGAGAGTATAAACCAAGTCTATCCAGTCTTTCTTCATAAGACAGTCCTGACATCCCAGGAATCCGTCTGGTGAACCGTCTCTGCACTCCCTCTATGGCAATAATGTCCTTCCTCAGATTTGGAGACCAAAACTGTACGCAATACTCCAGGTGTGGTCTCACCAAGACCCTGTATAACTGTAGTAGAACCTCCCTGCTCCTATACTCAAATCCTTTTGCATTGTAGATGGGACATGCTAGCCGGTGTGGCCAAGTTGGGCCGAAGGGCCTGTTTCCACACTCTAATACTCCAAGTACTTTAATGAATCTATAATTCTGTCTTCAAGATTCAAGAGAGTTTATTGTCATGTGTCCCAGATAGGTCAAAGAAATTCTTGCTTTGCTTCAGCACACAGAACATAGTAGGCATTGATTACAGAACAGATCAGTGTGTCCATATACCATGATATAAATATATACACACATGAATAAATAAACTGATA
>NC_073406.1:3566309-3593809 GCF_028641065.1 Leucoraja erinaceus | reverse complement strand
ACAGAGATGCTGCCTGTCCCGCTGAGTTACTCCAACATTTTGTGTCGGCTCCCCTATCTAATGACACAGTTTAGTTTCATTTCAGTTCAGTTTAGAGATACAGCGTGAAAACAGGCCCTTCTGCCCATCCAGTCCGTGCCAACCAGCGATCTTGGGACTCGCACCTAAATACGACTTTGATAAACCACCATGGAACATTTGCTGCTCTGTATATATATATATATCACATAGAAACATAGAAATTAGGTGCAGAAGTACTCTACTCAACAGCCAAAAATCTGTAGCCTCCCCTTTGATCTGGTATTTTGTTGGTTCACATGCTTGATCAATGGTGTTTGATCATTAGGGAGTTAGATGTGGCCCTTGTGGCTAAAGGGATCAGGGGGTATGGAGAGAAGGCAGGAACAGGATACTGAGTTGGATGATCAGCCATGATCATATTGAATGGCGGTGCAGGCTCGAAGGGCCGAATGGCCTCTACTCCTGCACCTATTTTCTATGTTTCTATTAATGCCTTATAATTATTAATGTTTAGTGTTTTTGGAGTCATTCGTAACTGTCATTGTATAGAAACATAGAAAATAGGTGCAGGAGTAGAGGCCATTCAGCCCTTCGAGCCTGCACCGCCATTCAATATGATCATGGCTGGTCATCCAACTCAGTATCCCGTACCAGCCTTCTCTCCATACCCTCTGATCCCCTTTAGCCACAAGGGCCAGATCTAACTCCCTCTTAAATATAGCCAAATGAACTGTGGCCTCAACTACCCTCTGTGGCAGAGAGTTCCAGAGATTCACCACTCTCTGTGTGAAAAAAGTTCTTCTCATCTCGGTTTTAAAGGATTTCCCCCTTATTCTTAAGTTGTGACCCCATGTCCTGGACTTCCCCAACATCGGGAACAATCACGTCATAAGGTCATAAGTGATAGGAGCCAAATAGGCCATTCGGCCCATCAAGTCTACTCCGCAATTCTATCTCTCCCTCCTAAAGGGCCTGTCCCACTTTCGCAACGTAATTCACGAATTCTCACGAGTTTTTCCCCCCGATTCAAACTCGCAGAATGTTCGTAACGAGTCCGTAGATGTATCGTAGCGGCTCGTTCCGTTAGCCCGTATGTACGTACTCAGGGCATCAGCTAAGTCGGGACGTTTTTTTTCCAGCCCGATAAAAAATTTCCACGAGTAAAAAAAATGGTCGGGATGAAAGAATTAATTCATGGCAGTGGGACCAGCCTGTAACCCCATTCTCCTGCCTTCACCCCATAACCCCTGACACCCGCACTAACCAACAATCTATCCATCTCTGCCTTAAAAATATCCACTGACTTGTGGCCTCCACAGCCGTCTGTGGCAAAGAATCCCACAGATTCACTGCCCTCTGGCTAAAGAAAGTCCTCCTCATCTCCTTCCTAAAAGAACGTCCTTTAATTCTGAGGCTGCGCCCTCTGGTCCTAGACTCTCCCACCAGTGGAAACATCCTCTCCATATCCACTCTATCCAGGCCTTTCACAATTCTGTACGTTTCAATGAGGTTTCCCCCTCATCCTTCTAAACTCCAGCGAGCACGGGCCCAGTGCCGACAAACGCTCATCGTAGGTTAAACCACTGGATCCTGGGATAGTTCTTGTAGAATGGAAGTTCCTGCGGAACTCGGACTGAGGACGCAGCGAGGTTCAGATTGTGATCAACTCCAGCTGGAGGATGTAATTCAAACTCATTTACATGCTCATTATATTCCTAAATATGAATATAACACCAAAAAAATATTGTTGACCAAAGAATGAGGTCAATGTTTGATACCAGAAGGAAGGATGGGGATGAGTCAGTGTATGGGAGAGAGATCGAGCAACTGTCCATATGGTGCCAGCGCAATAAACTGGTCCGCAACACCAGCAAAACCAAGGAACTGATTGTGGACTTTGGAAGGAGTAGGAGGGGGACCCACAATCCTGTTTATATCAACGGGTTGATGGTTGAAAGGGTCAAGAGCTTCAAATTCCTGGGCGTGCACATCTCTGATGATCTTTCCCGGTCCGAGAACACTAACGCAATTATCAAGAAAGCTCATCAGCGCCTCTACTTCCTGAGAAGATTACGGAGAGTCGGTTTGTCAAGGAGGACTCTCTCTAACTTCTACAGGTGCACAGTAGAGAGCATGCTGACCGGTTGCATCGTGGCTTGGTTCGGCAATTTGAGCGCCCTGGAGAGGAAAAGACTACAAAAAGTAGTAAACACTGCCCACTCCATCATTGGCTCTGACCTCCCTTCCATCGAGGGGATTTATCGCAGTCGCTGCCTCAAAAAGGCTGGCAGTATCATGAAAGACCCACACACCATCCTGGCCACACACTCATCTCCCCGCTACCTTCAGGTAGAAGGTACAGGAGCCTGAAGACTGCAACGACCAGGTTCAGGAATAGCTACTTCCCCACAGCCATCAGGCTATTAAACCTGGCTTGGACAAAACTCTGAACATTAATAACCCATTATCTGTTGTTTGCACTTTATCAGTTTATTTATTCATGTGTGTATATATTTATATCATGGTATATGGACACACTGATCTGTTTTGTAGTAAATGCCTACTATGTTCTGTGTGCTGAAGCAAAGCAAGAATTTCATTGTCCTATACAGGGACACATGACAATAAACTCACTTGAACTTGAACTTGAGCTTGATTAAAGGAACACAAATAGCCTGCAGATGTAACTAGTTTACATAGACTATATTCAACAAAGGAACACAAAAGTGCTGGAGAAACTCAGCGGGTGCGGCAGCATCTATGGAGCAAAGGAAATAGGCAACGTTTGCCTATTTCCTTCGCTCCATGCAAAGAGTTGAACAATCTCCAATGTAGGAAATAGGCAACGTTTCGGGCCGAAACCTGCAAGGGTTTCGGCCCGAAACGTTACCTATTTCCTTCGCTCCACATAGATGCTGCTGCACCCGCTGAGTTTCTCCAGCATTTTTTGTCTACCTTCGGTTTTCCAGCATCTGCAGTTCCTTCTTAAACACATTCAACAAAGACCAGGACAGACCAGGAGCAGGCCATTCGGCCTGCAACCTCGTGGCCAAACACGATGCCAAGTTAAAGGGCCTGTCCCACTTTCCTGAGTTACTCACGAGTTTTCCCCTGGATTCAAACGGGGAGAATGTCCGTAGGAGTCCGTGGACATATCGTGGCGGCTCGTTATACCAGCCGTAGGTACTCTGGGCTATTTTTATTTTTTACCCTGACGCTCTGAGTACCCACAGCTGGCGATACGAACCGCTACGATACATCCACGGACTCGTTCCGAACATTCTGCGGGTTTGAAATCAGCCAGCATCTGTGGAGGGATTACACGGCTGACCTGACCTGACCTGACCTGACTCTCAGCTGAATGCATTTCGTTGTCTCTGTACTGTACACTGACAATGACAATTAAATTGAATCTGAATCTGAATCTGAGCTGCATCAAGGGCGATTGCTTTATCTCTAAAGCCTCCGCTCTGTGGTGGATTGCGACAAGCGTCTCTTGTTTGTGACAAGGCCCTTCCTACGCTGCTGGACTTGGGGGGGCAGGACACGTGGTGGACTGGAGACGCCCCTCAAAATTAGGGAAGGGATTCCACACCAGTGGCAGGGGGTGGGTGGGGGATAAATTGGTGACATTTGGGCAATGTATGTCAACAGTATTGAATAAAATGTCGGAAAATGTCAGATGATTTTTGTTTTTTTGCACGGTTCATGTATCAAATATATTTATTACCCAAGTAAAGTCTATTTTGAAATTTAAAAAAAAATTCTCCAGAACCTGCCAACTCTGTGTGCCCAGATCTCCACTCCCAGGGGGGAGGGGGAGAGTGCAGTGGAGAGATACGTTTTTTTTGGCCTTCCATCACAGCAATGTGATGGATATTAATGTAAATTATGTTGCGGTCTTGGGTCTATTTGTCTGTAATGTATGGCTGCAGAAACGTCATTTCGTTTGGACCTCAAGGGGTCCAAATGACAAATAAATTGAATCTTGAATCTTGGTCTTGCAGCGAGTCCTTTAGAAGATAAACATAATAGATTTGTCCACAGAGGGCAGGGTTTATGTGGCCTCGATGCGATGTTGCCTCGATGCCAGGACCAGTTCACGGTCCAACCCCACACATCAAAGCTGTAATTAAATACATTGTGAAACAAAAGGTTCAAAGGGGAGGGGGTGGTGGGGGGGGGGGGAGGGGGGGGGGGGAGGGGGAGGGGGAGGGGAGGGGTGGGGGGGGGGTTGCCCGGTGACACAGCGGTAGAGTTGCTGCCTATTACCGCCCATAAGGGCCTGTCCAACGTCCCCGAGTTATTCGCGAGTTTTCAAACTCGCAGAATGTTCCTAACGAGTCCGTGGATACATCGTAGCGGCTCGCTATGCCAGCCGTAGGTACTCGGGGGCATCAGAGACCCGACTGCATGTGCTGTCTGTGCGGAGTTTGCACGTTCTCCCCATAGGTTTTCATAGAAACATAGAAATTAGGTGCAGGAGTAGAGGCCATTCGGCCCTTCGAGCCTGCACCGCCATTCAATGTGATCATGGCTGATCATCCAACTCAGTATCCCGTACCTGCCTTCTCTCCAGCGGGTGCAGCAGCATGTATGTGGAGCGAAGGAAATAGGCAACGTTTCGGGACGAAACCCAGAAGGGTTTCGTCCCGAAACGTTGCCTATTTCCTATAGTGGAGATAGAAACATAGAAATTAGGTGCAGGAGTAGAGGCCATTCAGCCCTTCGAGCCTGCACCGCCATTCAATGTGATCATGGCTGATCATCCAACTCAGTATCCCGTACCTGCCTTCTCTCCATACCCTCTGATCCCCTTAGCCACAAGGGCCACATCTAACTCCCTCTTAAATATAGCCAATGAACTGTGTGGCCTCGACTACCCTCTGTGGCAGAGAGTTCCAGAGATTCACCACTCTCTGTGTGAAAAAAGTTCTTCTCATCTCGGGTTTAAAGGATTTCCCCCTTATCCTTAAGCTGTGACCCCTTGTCCTGGACTTCCCCAACATCGGGAGCAATCTTCCTGCATCTAGCCTGTCCAACCCCTTAAGAATTTTGTAAGTTTCTATAAGATCCCCTCTCAATCACCTAAATTCTAGAGAGTATAAACCAAGTCTATCCAGTCTTTCTTCATATGAAAGTCCTGACATCCCAGGAATCAGTCTGGTGAACCTTCTCTGCACTCCCTCTATGGCAATAATGTCCTTCCTCAGATTAGGAGACCAAAACTGTACGCAATACTCCAGGTGTGGTCTCACCAAGACCCTGTACAACTGCAGTAGAACCTCCCTGCTCCTAGACTCAAATCCTTTTGCTATGAAGAATGTCTTTCCTCAGATTAGGAGACCAAAACTGTACCCAATACTCCAGGTGTGGTCTCACCAAGACCCTGTACAACTGCAGTAGAACCTCCCTGCTCCTGTACTCAATTTTCCCTGGGAGCTCCGGTTTCCTCCCGCATTCCGGATTAATTGGCCTGGTATAGATGTGTTGGTTCAGAGGCTTTTAGACAGGCACATGGATATACAGAGAATGGATCACATGCTGGCAGAGGAGAATCAATTTAACTTGGAAGGCAGACACAAAACGCTGGAGTCTAACTCAGCGGGACAGGCAGCATCTCTGGAGAGAAGGTGTGGGTGATGCTTATGGTCGAGACCCTTCTTCAGGCTGCAGAAGGGTCTCTCTCGGCCCGTTCCTTCTCTCCGGTGTAAAACCCCCAGCATCTGCTGCACTTCCTTCCTACACATTAATTTAACTCGGTGCGGTGTACAGCACGGGCATCGAGGGCCGAAGGGCCTGTTCCTGCGCTGTGCTGTGTTCTGATCAGAGGCACAGGAAGGTAGACAAAAAGTGCTGGAGAAACTCAGCGGGTGCAGCAGCAGGATCTATGTGGAGCGAAGGAAATAGGCAACGTTTCGGGACGAAACCCAAAGGGTTTCGGCCCGAAACGTTGCCTATTTCCTACAGTGGAGGTTGTTCAACTCTTTGCATGGAGCGAAAGAAACGTTGCCTATTTCCTACAGTGGAGGTTGTTCAACTCTTTGCATGGAGCGAAAGAAACGTTGCCTATTTCCTTCGCTCCATAGATGCTGCTGCACCCGCTGAGTTTCTCCAGCAATCTTGTCTACCTTCGATCCTCCAGCAGCCAGTGTCCAGTGTCCAGAGTCCAGAACCAGGGGCCACAGACACAGTCTTCGAACAAAGGGGAGGTCATTTAAGATTGAGGTGAGAAAGGGAGTTGTGTGAATCTGTGGAATTCCCTGCCACAGAGGGCAGTGGAGGCCAAGTCACTGGATGGATTTAAGAGGGGGGGTTAGATAGAGCTCTAGGGGTTAGTGGAGTCACCAGGGATATTGGGGAGAAGGCAGGCACTGGGTTATTGACAGGGGACGATCAGCCATGATCACAATGAATGGCGGTTACACAAAAAAGCTGGAGAAACTCAGCGGGTGCAGCAGCATCTATGGAGCGAAGGATATAGGCAACGTTTCGGGCCGAAACCCTTCTTCAGACTGATAGATGCTGCTGCACCCGCTGAGTTTCTCCAGCTTTTTTGTGTAACCTTCGATTCTCCAGCATCTGCAGTTCCCTCTTAAACACAATGAATGGCGGTGCTGGCTCAAAGGGCTGAATGGCCTCCTCCTGCACCTTTTTTTTTTCTATGTTTCTATCTGCAGTTCCTTCTTGAACCAGAGGCACAGGCAGGTGGGTGGGCGTTCTCCTTCGTGTGTGAAGGTGGATTTTGTCTGCAGTCTTTCCGAAAGCTGGTTAGAGTCTGGCCTCTGGGCTTGGCCATGGACCTGTCCCAGCCTGTCTGTCCACAGTGTGATGTTAACTGAATGGTGTGTGTGTGTGTGTGTGTGGGGGTGTGTGTGTGTGTGTGTGTGTGTGTGTGTGGGTGTGTGTGGGGTGTGTGTGTGTGTGTGTGTATGAGGGTGTGTGTGTGTGTGTGTGTGGTGTGTGTGGGGTGTGTGTGTGTGTGTGTGTGTGTGTGTGTGTGGGGGGGGGGGGGGGGTGTGTGTGTGTGGGAACAGCGTTGTTCTCAAACATTGCCTCGCCCCCCCTCCCCCCTCCCCCCTCTACCCCCTCGCTGTCTGTCTGTCCCGGACGGGGGCTTTGGTCTCCACCCCCTTCCAGCGGCTGACGGGCTGCCCAGGAATGCTGAATAAAGCACTGGCACTTAATTGCTTCCATTGTGCAGGGAGAGAGAGAGAGCGAGAAGGGGGGGGGGAGAGGGAGAGGGGGAGAGGGGAGAGGGGGGAGGAGGGGGGGGGGGGGGTAGTAGAAAGGGGGGGGGGGAGAGAGAGGGGGAGAGAGAGAGAGGGGGGAGGGGGGGAGAGAAGGAGGGAGAGAGAGAGAGAGAGGGGGAGAGAGAGAGAGAGAGAGAGAGAGAGAGAGAGGGATATAGACTGGACAATAGAGACGTGAGAGTATGGCGAGAGAGAGGGAGCGAGAGAGAGAGAGAAAGAGAGAGGGAGAGAGAGAGGAGAGGAGAGAGAGAGAGAGAGAGACAGGGAGAGAGAGAGAGAGAGAGAGAGAGAGAGAGAGAGAGAGGGAGGGAGAGAGAGAGAGAGAGAGAGAGAGAGAGAGAGAGAGAGAGAGAGAGAGAGAGAGAGAGAGAGAGAGAGGGGGAGGGAGAGAGAGAGAGGGGGAGGGAGGGAGGGAGGGGAGAGAGAGGGGGGCGGAGCGCCGTCTCCACGTCAGTTGGCTGTGAATGAAACTCCGAGCAGAACTTGGACTCAACTCCTGCTGTAACTTCGCCCCGAGTTCTCCCGCAGCCATGGAGCGGTCCCACCTCGCCGTCCTGCTCCTGCTCGCCCTGGTCCGACCCTCTCTACAGACCAACGAAGGTAAGAAGAGGCA
The DNA here is from genome assembly GCF_028641065.1 of Leucoraja erinaceus. Lineage (NCBI taxonomy): Eukaryota > Metazoa > Chordata > Chondrichthyes > Rajiformes > Rajidae > Leucoraja > Leucoraja erinaceus. The sequence continues at coordinate 3,585,922 of NC_073406.1, read as the reverse complement.
GATTTTTCTTTCCTTGCCCCCTCCTGTTTAAAACCCCTCCAGCTCACAGCTCGCCCGTGGATTTCAGGGAGACGAGGTTTCTCTCGCTGGGAGAGTCTCCCCACAGCCTTCAAAGCCGGAATGTGCAGGAGGAAAATGGTTTACACCGGAGACAGGAGTAACTCAGTGGGACAGGGCAGGGCAGCGTCTCCGGAGACAAGGAATGGGTGACGTTTCGGGTCGAGACCCTTCTTAAAGTCTTGGATCTCCAAAATATTCCTAATGGAATTTCAACTGGAGGTGGTGGAGTGAGGACTCAAGCCGGAAAAGCATTTGTTTGGGGGAAGAAAGATCTACCTTAAGTCGTTCGAGTTAACTTGGCCACGCCGACGCACTTGTCCCACCTGCCCGCGTTTGCCCCATATCCCTCGTCTGAAGAAGGGTTTCGGCCCGAAACGTTGCCTATTTCCTTCGCTCCATAGATGCTGCTGCACCCGCTGAGTTTCTCCAGCTTTTTTGTGTAACCTCCCTCTAAACCTGTCCAATTGAGTCTTAAACATTGCGATGTTCCCACTGCCTCAACTACCTCCTCCGGCAGCTCGTTCCAAACCCTTGTGTGAAAAAGTCACCCTGTCCAGAGGTTTTTGTTTTAAATTGTGTTATAGTTCCTGCCTCAACTACCTACTCTGGCAGCTTGTTCCTGTGTGTGTGTGAAATGTTGCCGTTCAGATTTCTGCCTGACCTCAGCTGAGTTACTCCAGCACTTTGTGTTCCACGCGAGACCCCCAGGTGTGTTCCACGCGAGACCCCCAGGTGTGTTCCACGCGAGACCCCCAGGTGTGTTCCACGCGAGACCCCCATGTGTGTTCCACGCGAGACCCCCAGGTGTGTTCCACGCGAGACCCCCAGGTGTGTTCCACGCGAGACCCCATGTGTGCTCCACGCGAGACCCCCCATGTGTGTTCCACGCGAGACCCCCATGTGTGTTCCACGCGAGACCCCCCATGTGTGTTCCACGCGAGACCCCCAGCGTCCGCGCTTTCTTTTTGTTTGGGACCCCACAAACTTCTTGGGAACTTTATATCAAAACAAAAAAAGTTTGAGGTTGGTCCCCCGAGCGCTTGGGGGTCCGGTCCCGTGAACACGGGGAACACAGGCAGGGGTTGAGAGGGGGAAGGAGGTAGATCAGCCACGATTGAACGGAGGAGTGGACCCGCTGGGGCAGGATTGCCCAATTTTTCCTGCTCGGATGACTTGAGAACTCACGGGGCCGCCCTGTTGTGTAACGTTAGTCACAGCCGCTTGGATCTTTGGAATAAAGGGGTGGCCATTTAAGACTTTTTCCACCCAGAGAGTTGTGTGAATTTGTGGAATTCCCCGCCACAGAGGGCAGTGGAGGCCAAGTCACTGGGTGGATTTGAGAGAGAGTTAGATAGAGCTCTAGGGGCTGGTGGAGTCGAGGGATATGGGGAGAGGGCAGGCACGAGTTATAATAGATTGGGGCCGATCAGCCATGATCACAATGGATTTTTGATGATCACAACATATTTTTCTATGTTTCTATGAAAGATCGAGGGGGATAGGATTTTGGGCGAATGGGAAGTACGGACTCGAAGGGCCGAATGGCCTCCTCCTGCACCTATTTTCTATGTTTCTATCTTCCAACGTGGCAGGCCATTCGGCCCGTCGAGTCCGTACCTCCCCAATCGCCCAAATTCCTATCCCCCTCGATCTTTCATAGAAACGTGGAAAAACAGGTGCAGGAGTAGAGGCCATTCGGCCCTTCAAGCCAGCACCGCCATTCAATGTGATCGTGCTGGTCGTCCCCAATCAGTACCCCGTTCCTGCCTTCTCCCCCATATCCCCTTGATCCCTTTAACCCGAAGAGCTAAATCTAACTCTATAACTAAATCTAAATCTAACTCCCATCTCTTGAAAACATCCAGTGAGTTGCGTTGCGTTCTGTGGCAGAGAATTCCGCAGATTCACAACTCTCTGGGTGGAAACTGGCAAGAGGGGCGAGGTTTTTGGAGTAAGGAGGGGGAGGGGGGGGGGGTGAGAGCTTTTGAGGAGGTCTGCTCTCGATAGCCTGTCTTTAGGGGGGTGATTTTATTTGGCGGGGTGGGGGGAGGAAAAGGTGACAAAAACGCGAATATATATATATATATATTAGACCAAGTGCGGACCCGTTGGGTCTCTTCCCCCAACGTGGGGGGGGGGGGGGGGGGGGGGGGGGGGGGGGGGGGGGGGGGGGGGGGGGGGGGGGGGGGGCGGCATGCAGCGGCACACAACGAACTACCCCCCCCCCCACTCACGCTAATGGAGGGGAGAGAGAGTGGGAGAGAGAGAGGGGAGGGGGGGGGGGGGGTGAGAGGAGAGGGGGGGGAGGGGGAGAGGGGGGGGGATAGTAGAGGAGGGGGGGAGAGGGAGGGTGGGGAGTGGGAGAGGAGGGTGGGGGAGAGGAGAGGGGGTGGGGGGGGAGGGGGGGGGAGAGGGCTGGGGGCGGGGGGGAGGAGAGGGGGAGGGGGAAGAGGGGGAAGAGGGGGAGGGAGAGGGTGGGAGAGAGAGGGGAGTGGGGAGAGAGGAGGGGGAGGAGAGGGAGGGGGGGGAGAGGGAGAGAGGGGAGGAAGAGGGAGGGGGAGGGGGGCTCTGAGCGAGGTGGCCAAAACTGACGGCCGTAGGTGGCAGCGTACTCTCGGAAACACAGATCGCCAAAACCGGTCTAGAACTTAGTTTTAGTAATATATAGATGAATTATTGGCAGCCCGACCGACCCCGCGCCTGGAGTATTTTAAGAAGGAACTGCAGATGCAGGAAAAAAAATCGAAGGTAGATTAAAAGTGCAGGAGGAACTCAGCGGTTGGGCAACATCTATGTGGATCTAAGGAAATAGGCAACGTTTCGGGCCGAAACCCGGAAGGGTTTCGGCCCGAAACGTTACCTATTTCCTTCCCTCCACATAGATGCTGCCTCTGATCAGAACACAGCGCAGCGCAGGGACAGGCACCCTTCGGCCCTCCATGGCCGTGCTGGGCGCCGCACCAAGTTAGACTAATGTGCGGGAAGGAACTGCAGATGCTTAAGGGTTTATTTTGACACAGGAGATAGACACAAAACTCTCTGCCTGGAGTAACTTCAGAGCGTCTCTGGAGAGAAGGAACGGGTCGGGAGAGACCCTTCTGCAGTGTTTCTCCAGCACTTTTGTCTAGATGGCATGTGTGTGTGTGTGTGGGGATGTGTGTGTGACCTCCTCTCGCATCTCGCCAAGTCGCTGGGAGAAGTGGGCCACTGGTGCAGGACAGTTGCGACCCTCCCCCCCCCCCCCCCCCGGCCCGGAGGGGTGGTCTCGGCGCCTCACCGAGTCAAAGAGAGAAGCGGGCCCCGGGTGAGAGGGGCCGGGACACGGGCCGGTCATTGTGTACACCTGGGGCTACTTGTACAACGCGGTTAGCGACCTGTGTGTGTGTGGTGTGTCTCTCTGTGTGTGATACTGCGTGTGTCTGTGTGTGTGTGTCTGTGTCTGTGTGTGTGCCTGTGTCTGTGTGTGTCTCTTTGTGTGTGTGGCTGTCTGTGTGTGTATGTCTGTGTGTGTGTGTCTGTGTGTGTGTGTCTGTGTGTGTGTATTGTGTGCGTGTCTGTGTCTGTGTGTGTGTGTATGTCTGTCTGTGTGTGTCTGTGTCTATGTGTGTCTGTGTGTCTGTGTGTGTGTGTGTGTGTGTGTGTGTGTGTGTGTGTGTGTGTGTGTGTTGTGTGTGTGTGTGTGTCTGTCTGTGTGTGTGTGTTTGTGTGTGTGTGTCTGTGTGTGTGTGTGTGTGTGTGTGTGTGTGTGTGTGTGTGTGTGTGTGTGTGTGTGTGTGTGTGTGTGTGTGTATGTGTGTGTGTGTGTCTGTGTGTGTATGTCTGTGTGTGTATGTCTGTGTGTGTATGTCTATGTGTGTGTATGTCTATGTGTGTGTGTGTCTGTGTGTGTATGTCTATGTGAGTGTGCGTCTGTGTGTGCGTCTGTGTGTGTGTGTGTGTGAGAGAGACACACACGGGAGTCGAGCAGGAGAGGGGGGTTTAAAGTGCAGCGTTTGAAGGCCTCGCTGGTTTGAATTTCAAAGACCTGGGGTTTACTGCTTTGAAACTTTAACGAGTCTGCGGCCAGTTTTCCACCAGGAAACTTAAGGAGGCTGGGAAGAGACTGGGGCTGTGATCCCCCAGCATGGGGGAAAGCAAACCTGCCTCCCCTTCTCACAGTTAGTTCACAGTGTGTGTGTTTGCATGGCCAGGGGATAGGGGCTCCAATCCTGTATCGTCCCTGCTGGGGTGGATTCTCCACCAACGCTCCCATAAATCGCAGGTAGGTCCACACAAGATGCTGCAGTAACTCAGCGGGACAGGCAGCATCATCTCTGGAGAGAAGGAGTTCAAGCCCCAGCTGAATGTCACCCATTCCTTCTCTCCAGAGACGCTGCCTGTCCCACTGAGTTACTCCAGCATTTTGTGTAGACCCACCATGTAACAAACCAACTCCAGCACGGAAACAGGCCATCTCAGCCCTTCTAGTCCGTGCCGAACACGTATTCTCCCCTAGTGCCATCTACCTGCACCCAGACCATAACCCTCCATTCCTTTCCCGTCCACATACCTATCCAATTTATTTTTAAATGATAAAATCGAACCTGCCTCCACCACTTCCACTGGAAGCTCATCCCACACCGCTACCACTCTCTGAGTAAAGAAGTTCCCCCTCATGTTACCCCTAAACTTCTGTCCCTTAATTCTCAAATCATGTCCTTTTCTTTGAATCTTCCCTACTCTCAATGGGAAAAGCTTATCCACGTCAACTCTGTCTATCCCTCTCATCATTTTAAAGACCTCTAATCAAGTCCCCCCTTAACCTTCTGCGCTCCAGAGAATAAAGCCCTAACTTGGTCAACCTACCTTCGATTTAAACCAGCATCTGCAGTTCCTTGCAACATCCTGGATCTGGTCAAATATTATTCACAGCTTTCCCATCCTGTCCCCATTGAAGGCAACGTTCTTTGGAACCACAAACAAACACAGCACAAAACACGCGCACACACACACACACACACACACACACAACACACACACACACACACACACACACACACACACACACACACACACACACACACACACACCACACACACACACACACACCACACACACACACACACACACACACACACAAAAATGTCATTCCTGTTTTCAGGAAACGTTAAGTTAAAATGCATCTGCCGGGGCTGGCTGGAGTAGTTGCTGCTGGTTCTGTGACATTGCCTTCCCGTTTGGCCGCTGGATGTGTGGCTAAGGAGGATGTCGATGAGCCTGGCCCCCCCATCTCCAGGGACATCCCAGAATATCCCGTTACAATACGCTGGCCGGCCACATGTTGCTGGAGTAACTCAGCAGGGCCGGGCAGGTCCAGACCTTTCTTCAGACTGGGAGTCGGGGGGGAGAGACCAGGGGAGTTTTGGTCTCCTAATCTGAGGAAGGACATTCTTGCCATAGAGGGAGTACAGAGAAGGTTCACCAGACTTTGATTCCTGGGATGGCAGGACTTTCATATGAAGAAAGACTGGATAGACTCGGCTTGTACTCACTGGAATTTAGAAGATTGAGGGGGGGATCTTATAGAAATGCACAGAATTCTTAAGGGGTTGGACAGGCTAGATGCAGGAACATTGTTCCCGATGTTGGGGAAGTCCAGGACAAGGGGTCACATGGTTTAAGGATAAGGGGGAAATCTTTTAGGACCGATATGAGAAAATCATTTTCACACAGTGGTGAATCTGTGGAATTCTCTGCCACAGAAGGTAGTTGAGGCCACACAGTTCATTGGCTATATTTAAGAGGGAGTTAGATGTGGCCCTTGTGGCTAATGGGATCAGGGGGTATGGAGAGAAGGCAGGGATGGGATACTGAGTTGGATGATCAGCCATGATCATATCGAATGGCGGTGCAGGCTCGAAGGGCCGAATGGCCTCTACTCCTGCACCTGTTTTCTATGTTTCTATGTTTCTGTGAGTGAAGGAAATAGGCAACATTTCGGGCCAAAAATCTGAAAGAAATTGGCAGAAATCCGAAGGAAATAGGCAAACGTTGCCTATTTCCTTCGCTCCACATATATGCTGCTGCACCCGCGGATTTCCCGCTGAGTTTCTCCAGCATTTTGTCTACCATCGATTTCCCCGCACGCTGCAGTTCCTTATTAACCACCATGAGGTAGATGGGAGGGTCAGGACCATCCTGTAGTTGTTGCTAGAATGGTTCTGTTGCTGGGCGCTGTGGGAGGTTTGCCGGGCTGTACGTTGCTGCTCTGATCACCCCTTGCTCTTGTTTTGACAGTTGTCCTCCTGGACTTTGCCTCAGCCCACGGAGAACTCGGCTGGCTCACCAACCCGTACAACAGCGCGGTAAGTACCGTGGCGCGCCCAATCGCATCCCGCCCACGGCCAACTCCAAACCACGCTGCGACCATTAGGGGGGGGAAGGGCAAGTTTTCGAGGCACAGCATGGAAACAGGCCCTTCGGCTCAACTTGCCAACACTACCAACATGTCCCATCTACACAAGTCCCACCTTGGGTCCATATCCCTCCAAACCTGTCCAATCACAAGGCACAAGGGCCACATCTAACTCCCTCTTGCTATCCCGCAAAATGCATTTTGTTGTCTCTGTACTGTACACTGACAATGACAATTAAAATTGAATCTGAATCTGAATCTATATTTAAGAGGGAGTTAGATGTGGCCCTTGTGGCTAAAGGGATCAGGGGGTATGGAGAGAAGGCAGGTACAGGATACTGAGTTGGATGATCAGCCATGATCATATTGAATGGCGGTGCAGGCTCGAAGGGCCGAGTGGCCTCTACTTCTGCACCTATTTTCTATGTTTCGATGTTTCTATCCATGTACCTGTCTAATTGTTTCAATAGACAATAGGTGCAGGAGTAGGCCATTCGGCCCTTCGAGCCAGCACCGCCATTCAATGTGATCATGGCTGATCGTCCCCAATCAGTACCCCGTTCCTGCCTTCTCCCCATATCCCCTAACTCTGCTATTTTTACGAGCTCTATCTAGCTCTCTCTTGAAAGCATCCAGAGAACCCGCCTCCACCGACATCTGAGGCAGAGAATTCCACAGACTCACCACTCTCTGTGAGAAGAAGTGTTTCCTCGTCTCTGTTCTAAATGGCTTACCCCTTATTCTTAAACTGTGTGTGGCCCCTGGTTCTGGACTCCCCCAACATCGGGAACATGTTTCCTGCCTCTAGTGTGTCCAAGCCCTTAACAATCTTATATGTTTCAATGAGATCCCCTCTCATCCTTCTAAACTCCAGAGTGTACAAGCCCAGCTGCTCCAGTTTCTGCTCCCCTGTTTCTTAAAAGTTGCGCTAGCCCCAGCCTCAACTACCTCCTCCGGCAGCTCGTTCCGTACACCCACCACCCCCTCAGCTTCCCATTAAATCTTTCCCCCTCTCATCTTAAACCCGTGTCCTCTGGTTCTCGACGTCCCGCCGTCTCTGGGCTCGAGTCTCTACGCGACCACGTGATCTCGGTGGAAGTGTGACTATCCTCTCCTTCTCTCCTTCCCTCAAAAGTGGGACATCCTTCAGATGGTGTGGAACGACACACTGATCTACGCGTACAGCGTGTGTAACGTGGTGGAGGGCGACCAGGATAACTGGCTGCGGACTAACTGGATCTACCGCGGGGAGGCCCAGCGCATCTTCATCGAGCTCAAGTTCAACGTGCGAGACTGTAACACCTTCCCCGACATCGCCACCACCTGCAAGGAGACCTTCAACCTCTTCTACGCCGAGTCCGACTTCGATTACGGCACGATATTCCGGAAGAACCAGTTCACCAAAATCGACACCATCGCCCCGGACGAGATCACGAGGCAGGAGGATCTGGACGGTCGGGTGGTGAGGGTGAACATGGAGGTGCGTTCGGTCGGGTCGCTCAAGAAGAAGGGGTTCTACCTGGCGTTCCAGGACGTGGGGGCGTGCGTGGGCATCATGTCCGTGCGGGCCTACTACAAGAAGTGCCCGACCCTGGAGCGCGGCATGGCGCTCTTCCCCGAGACCACGGCCGGAGCCGACTCCCAGGCGCTGTCCGAAGTCATCGGCACTTGCCTGGACCACGCGGTGGCCCTTCAGGAGCCCCCGAAGATGCACTGCAACACCGACGGCAAGTGGCTGGTCCCCGTGGGCCAGTGTGTGTGCGTGGCGGGATACGAGATCGTGGGCAGCAAGTGCGCAGGTAAGCCTGGCCGCTGGAATCGCCATTAACATGGTCTTCATTGTCTGCATTGTCAGCGTCTGGGTGAACATATGATGAGCATTTGACAGCTCTGGGCCTCGACTCGCTGGAGTTTAGAAGGTTGAGGGGGGGGAACCTCATTGAAACTTACAGAATAATGAAAGGCCTGGATAGAGTGGATGTGGAGAGGATGTTCCCGCTGGTGGGAGAGTCTAGGACCAGAGGGTGCAGCCTCAGAATAAAAGGACGTAACTTTAGATCCTCAAGGAGATGAGGATGAATCTCTTTAGTCGGAGGGTGGTGAATCTGTGGAATTCAGTGCCACAGACGGCTGTGGAGGCCAAGACAGTAGATATTTTAGCGATATTTCAGAGATTGATAGATTCTTGATTAGTACGGGTGTCATGGGCTTATGGGGAGAAGGCAGGAGAATGGGGTTGAGCGGGAGAGATAGATCAGCCATGGTTGAATGGCGGAGTAGACTTAATGGGCTAATTCTGCTCCTAGACTTTATTAACTTGTTGGTCAGGGCCCTGCGTCCAAGAGTCGGGATGTCGTGATGCAGCTGTCGCTAAGACTTGGGTCCGGCCACATTTGGAGCGTTGCACGCAAGTCTGGATGCCCCCCCCACCCCTAGCAGGAAGGTGGTGAAGGCTTTGGAGAGGTTTATTTTACCAGAATGGTTGCAATTTACACTAGTGTAGATCAGGAGATTTCCTGTGGACCAAAAAAATTAAAATCTCCAGATACCAATCAGTTCGCAATAACCAACCTGATCTCCCGGTGGCTCAGCAAGCTTTACACCCCCCCCAGCCCCCCCCCCCCCCTCCCATTCCCAATCTGACTAGGGGACATAGTTGCAGAATAAGGGGGGGGCTCTTTTAAAACTGAGATGAGGAAGAACTTCTTCACCCAGAGGGTGGTTAATTTATGGAATTCACTGCCCCAGGGAGCAGTGGAAGCAGAAACTTTAATTATATTTAAGACTAAAATAGATGGTTTTTTAGCTGCCAAGGGGATAAGGGGCTACGGGGAGAGGGCAGGGATATGGGCCTAGGTATGGTTAGTATAGTAAGACCTGAGTGATCTCCTGGACAAGTGTCGATCGCCTAGATTGGGGTCGGAGAGGAATTTCCCGGATTTTTTTCCCGAATTGGACCTGGGTTTTTATCCGTTTTTTTGCCTCCCCCAGGAGATCACGAGGTTCTTGGGGTGGAGAGGGGTGATAGCGGTATAAAGGGGAGGGTAGTGTCTTGTGTTCTGTGTCTTGTGTCTACTGTTTGTGGGTAAGTGTGTCTGTTTAGTGTTCAGCCATGAGCGAATGGCGGTGCGGGCTCGATGGACCTGGTGGTCTGCTCTCGCACCTACTTTCTATGTTTCTATGTTTCTATGACCTTTCTGTCCTGGGCCTCCTCTCCTCCATGGCCAGAGTGAGTCCCACCGCAAATTGGAGGAGTAGCACCTCATATTTCGCTTGGGTAGTTTACACCCCAGCGGTATGGACATTGACATCTCCAATTTCAGGTAGTCCCTGCTTTCTCCCTCCTTCCCCTCCCCTTCCCAGCTCCCCCACTGTCTCTGCCTCTTCCTTTCTTTCTTCTTCCCAACCCCCCCCCCCCACCCCCCTCTGAAGAAGGATCTCGACCCGAAACGTCACCTATTCCTTCGCTCCATAGCCGCTGCCTCACCTGCTGAGTTACTCCAGCTTTATTGTCCACTTTCGATTTTTCCAGCATCTGCAGTTCTTTCTTAAAGATGCTTAATTGTGGTTGGCATGGTAATGAGGTAACGAAAGGATGTGCGGATGTGGCAATTGCCCACTAGTCTTGTTGACCACTAGCGGAGCAAAACAGGTTTCAGACACATTATCTCCCAGATGTTATTGTCTGGTTGGTGAACAAAACACAACTGCAATAGTTGGGTACACCACCACTTTTTTCCCGGGGTCGAACCTGAGGCAGGAATCTGGTTTCCAATGAGAACACATTTTGCACGGTCAAACCTGGAGTTGCTCAGCAGGTTAGGCAGTATCGCTGGGGGATATGGATGGGGCAAAGGCTCAGGTCAGGACCCTGCTTCGAATCTGAAGAAGGGTCCCAGACCTGAAACATCACCGATCCATGACCTCCAGAGATGTTGTCTGACATGTTGAGTTACTCCAGCACTTTGTGTCTTTTTTTTGTGTAAACCTGCACCTGCAGTTCCATGTGCGTAATCGGGTTAGACTTGGAGATGTGTAAAGTTGCAGACTTTGAGAATTCATGTGTGTGGTGCACTGAGATTTAGTTATTGTGTGGTTCTGATCTCAGAATGATATCACTTGGGTACAACCCACAAAGGTGGTTAAACAGGTGGGACCTGATCACTGAGATTTAGTTCCAGATTGTTTCACCTCTTTGCCTCCCACCTGCCCCCTCCTTACAGTCTGACGATCTGAATTCCATTCTGTTGAAACTCATTGCCACAGACGGCTGTGGAGGCCACAAGTCAGCGGATATATTTAAGGCGGAGATAGATAGGTTCGTGATTAGTGCGGGTATCAGAGGGCAGGAGAATGGGGTTAGGAGGGGAGAGATAGATCAGCCATGATTGAATGGCAGAGTAGACTAGATGGGCCGAATGGCCTAATTCTGCATGAAGAAGGGCCCCCCCGATCTGGAACGTCACCCCCCCTTTCTCTCCGGAGATGTTGAGTGACCCGCTGAGTTACTCCGGCCGGCCCTTTGTGTGTGTCTATCTTCACACTGGTTCCATGTTTTCCCACTTTCCCCATCCACTCCATACTCTCTGGTGGGCAATTCCAAGATTACTCCAGCACTTTGTGTCTATCTTTGATTTAAACCAGCATCTGCAGTTCTCTGCCTCTGCTTGGGAACATTATTTCAGGTGTAAAGAGGGGCAGTGAAAAGCTTTGTGTTGCATCCTACCCAACCAGATCTAATTCGATACATCAAGAGGATCACGGCAATGGGAAGATACAGAGTGCAGAATATAGAATCACTGGATGGGTTTAAGAGAGTTAGATAGAGCTCTAGGGGAGTCGTGGGATATGGGGAGAAGGCAGGCACTGGTTATTGACTGGCACCAGGGACTAACTCTACTGAACGTTTTTCCTTCCATTATTTATTATGTAAAAGAATATGTGTGTTATGATTGTGTTTATAATTTGTTTGGTTGTTTGGTTGTTTGTCTTTTGCACAAAAGTCCGCGAGCATTGCCACTTTCATTTCACTGCACATCTCGTATGTGTATGTGACAAATAAACTTGACTTGACTTGTCTTGAGAGGGGACAATCGTCCATGATCACAATGAATGGCGGTGCTGGCTCGAAGGGCCGAATGGCCTCCTCTTGCACTTATTTTCTATGTTTCGATGACCCCTACAGCAGTATCTCGGTGATCTTAAACTACCTGGCACTAAATATTATTGTCAATCTGTACATTGTGAATGGATCAAATGTAATCATGTATTGTGTTGAGACTTCTCTGGATGCTTTCAAGAGGGAGCTAGATCGGGCTCTTAAAGATGGCAGAGTCAGGGGATATGGGGGAGAAGGGAGGAACGGGGTACTGATTGGGGATGATCAGCCGTGGTCATATTGAATGGCGGTGCTGGCTCGAAGGGCTGAATGGCCTCCTCCTGCACCTATTTTCTATGTTTCTCGGCATTATAGTGGGACCGTTCCAAAGACAAAGTCCAATGTCGGCGATGCTCCGTTTTAGTTTAGTGGATCTGCGTGGAAAGAGGCCCTTCAGCCCATCGAGTCCATGCCGACCAGTAATCCTCCTACGCCAACCACTGTCCTACAAATTTACCAATTGTACGAACCTACGGACGTCTTTGGAGTGTGTGTGGGGGGAAACCGGAGCGCCCGGAGAAAACCCACGCGGGTCACCGTGGGGGCGGGAGAACGTGCAAACTCCGCACGGACAGCACCCGCGGTCAGGGTCGAAAACCCGGGTCTCTGGCGCCGTGAGGAAGCGACTCTACCCGTGGATGGGACAGTACCCTGGTTTATGGAAGGGCCGTTCGGAAGCCTGATAACAGAGGGGGGGGGGGGGGGGAGGAGCTGTTCCTGGGTCTGGTGGTGGGTGGGGGGGGGGGGGGGGGGGGGGGGGGGGTGGGAGAGAGAAGAAGGAATGACCAGGGTGGGACCAGTTCAGCGGGTGCAGCAGCATTTATGGAGTGAAGGAAATAGGCAACGTTTCGGGCCGAAAACCGGAAGGAAATGGGCAACATTTCAGGCAGAAACCCTGAAGGAAATGGGCAACGTTTCGGGCCGAAACCCTCAAATTAATAGGTAATGTTTCGGGCCAAAACCCTAAGGAAATAGGTAACGTTTCGGGCCGAAACCCTAAGGAAATAGGCAACGTTTCGGGCCGAAACCCTCAAATTAATAGGTAATGTTTCGGGCCAAAACCCTAAGGAAATGGGCAACGTTTCGGGCCGAAACCCTAAGGAAATAGGCAACGTTTCGAGTCGAAAACCTGAAAGAAATAGGTAACGTTTCGGGCCGAAACCCTAAGGAAATGGGCAACGTTTCGGGCCGAAACCCTGAAATTAATAGGTAATGTTTCAGGCCAAAGCCCTAAGGAAATAGGTAACGTTTCGGGTCGAAACCCTGAAATTAATAGGTAATGTTTCAGGCCAAAACCCTAAGGAAATAGGTAACATTTCGGGTCGAAACCCTGAAATTAATAGGTAATGTTTCAGGCCAAAACCCTAAGGAAATAGGTAACGTTTCAGGCCGAAACCCTGAAATTAATAGGTAATGTTTCAGGCCAAAACCCTAAGGAAATAGGTAACGTTTCAGGCCGAAACCCTGAAATTAATAGGTAATGTTTCAGGCCAAAACCCTAAGGAAATAGGTAACGTTTGAAATTAATAGGTAATGTTTCGGGCCGAAACCCTAAGGAAATAGGTAACGTTTCGGGTCGAAACCCTTCCGGGTTTCGGCCCGAAACGTTGCCTATTTCCTTCGGCCCCACATTAGATGCTGCTGCACCCGCTGAGTTTCACCAGCACTTTTGTCCACCAAGCCTTTGATTATGTTGCCTGCTTTAAAGTTAAGACTAAGAGCTTTCAGCCAGGTGGGGGAGGGGGAGGGGGGAGGAGGAGGAGGAGTGGGGCTGGGGGTGGGGACGGAAAGAACCCTCTGAAAGAATTCACAGGACAATGGGCGCTTTTGTGCAGCCGGTTTGTTTAATGAGACACGACCTCTGCCATTCAGCGGTGAGCTTTGTGAGTGGACCTCCCCGTTTTTTCTCTCTCGCATAAGTGAAATTCCATCACTGCCTGCGATATAACATGCATTCCACAGGCCCGGCCCTTAGCCTGGAAAGATTGAAGCGCTGACAATGAAAGGGGGGGAGTCTCATTGAAACATATAAGATTGTTAAGGGCTCGGACACGCTAGAGGCAGGAAACATGTTCCCGATGCTTGGGGGAGAGGAGAGGAGAGGGGAGGTGGGGGGAGAGAGGAGAGGGGGGAGTGAAAGGGGAGGGAGGGGGGGGCGTGGGGGGGAAGAGAGGGAAAGAGGGGGGGGGGGAGAGGGGGAGGGACTCCACAACCAGGGGCCACACAGTTTTAAGAATAAGGGGTAATAATCCGTTTACAACGGAGACGAGGAAACACTTTTTCTCACACAGAGAGAGTTGTGAGTCTGTGGAATTCTCTGCCTCGGAGTGTGTGCTGGGGTGGAGGCCGGTTCTCTGGATGCTTTCATAGAAACATAGAAAATAAGGTGTAGGAACAGTGGGCCATTCAGCCCTTCGAGCCTGCACCACACAGAGAGTGGTGAATCTCTGGAACTCTCTGCCACAGAGGGTAGTCGAGGCCAGTTCATTGGCTATATTTAAGAGACATTGAAAACATAGAAACATAGAAATTAGGTGCAGGAGTAGGCCATTCGGCCCTTCGAGCCTGCACCGCCATTTAATATGATCATGGCTGATCATCCAAATCAGTATCCCGTACCTGCCTTCTCTCCATACCCTCTGATCCCCTTAGCCACAAGGGCCACATCTAACTCCCTCTTAAATATAGCCAATGAACTGTGGCCTCAACTACCCTCTGTGGCAGAGAGTTCCAGAGATTCACCACTCTCTGTGTGAAAAAAGTTCTCCTCATCTCGGTTTTAAAGGATTTCCCCTTATCCTAAGAGGGAGTTAGATATGGCCCTTGTGGCTAAGGGGATCAGGGGGTATGGAGAGAAGGCAGGTACGGGATACTGAGTTGGATGATCAGCCATGATCATATTGAATGGCGGTGCAGGCTCGAAGGGCCGAATGGCCTACTCCTGCACCTAATTTCTATGTTTCTATGTCTATTCAATATGATCATGGCTTTCAAGAGAGAGCTTGAAAAAAATGGCACAGGGGAGAGAAGGCAGGAACGGGGTACTGATTGGGGACGGATCAGCCATGATCGCATTGAATGGCGGTGCTGGCTCGAAGGGCCGAATGGCCTACTGATCCTGCACCTAGTGTCTAAAAATGCTGGAGAAACTCAGCGGAGTTGTGGGGGGGGGGGGGGGGCAGCATGAAGGAAATGGGCAACGTTTCCTATTTCCCTCGCTCCATAGATGCCGCCTTACCCGCTGAGTTCAACCAGGGTTGCTCCGTGCTGCTAGCCCCCCCCCCCCCCCCCCCTCGACCAGCCTCACTGAAGCCGGAATGCTAACAACCTTTCAGTTCTGATCTCCTCCTGTTCTCGGGTCGGGTCAATTGGTGACCTTGGCAACCGCAAAGAATTTCCAGGAGCAGTCTCAGGGTCAACAACTGTGACCCGCTGCCCCCATCTTTAATTATAGATTAACCCGCCCAGCCCAGCCCACTCAAATAGACAATAGGTGCCCTTCGGCCAGCACCGCCATTCAATGCGATCACGCTGCTGATCATCCCAAAATTAGTACCCCCCCCCCCCGTTCCTGCCTTCTCCCCCCATATCCCCCCCGACTCCGCTATTTTTAAGACCCCTATCTAGCTCTCTCTCGAAAGCATCCAGAGAACCTGCCTCCACCGCCCTCTGGGGCAGAGAACTCCACAGACTCACCATATCCCCCTCGTCTTGCGCCGATTCTATAAGCTTGTTCCGTCTCTATATTTTATTTACCTCTGCTGTGCTGTTCGCCCCTTGGGGACAGTATCCCCTTTGCCTAGCGGGTGCAGCAGCATCCATGTGGAGCGAAGGAAATAGGCAACGTTTCGGGCCGAAACCCTTCCGGGTTTCGGCCCGAAACGTTACCTATTTCCTATAGTGGAGATTTTTCAACTCAGATTCAGATTCAATTTTTAATTGTCATTGTCAGTGTACAGTGACAATTAAAAAATTGAATCTGAATCTGAGTTGAAAAATCTCCACTATAGGAAATAGGTTAACGTTTCGGGCCGAAACTTGGCATGGGGCGAAGGGAAGGGGCAAATGTTGCCTCTTTCCTTCGCTCCATAGATGCTGCTGCACCCGCTAACATGTCCCACCCCAGTCAATGCTTCTTCTCTTCCCCCCCCGCCCACCACCAGACTCAGATGCAGACGGAACTTGGAACTTTTATCTTGCACTAAAACACCACACCCTTATTCTGTAGAAAGAAACATAGAAATTAGGTGCAGGAGTAGAGGCCATTCGGCCCTTCGAGCCTGCACCGCCATTCAATTTGATCATGGCTGATCATCCAACTCAGTATCCCGTACCTGCCTTCTCTCCATACCCCCTGATCCCCTTAGCCACAAGGGCCACATCTAACTCCCTCTTAAATATAGCCAATGAACTGTGGCCTCGACTACCCTCTGCGGCAGAGAGTTCCAGAGATTCACCACTCTCTGTGTGAAAAAAGTTCTTCTCATCTCGGTTTTAAAGGATTTCCCCCTTATCCTTAAGCTGTGACCCCTTGTCCTGGACTTCCCCAACATCGGGAGCAATCTTCCTGCATCTAGCCTGTCCAACCCCTTAAGAATTTTGTACGTTTCTATAAGTCTACCTTGTACACTGTGGGCGGCTTGGTTAAAACCTGAAGATTGGAGATGGGGTTGGTTTTTATTTATTCCCTGTACCTTGGTAGACATGAGTAAATAAACCAAACTGGGTCTGAACTGTTCCAATGCTGTGTCCGCAACTGACCTTGGGAGAGAGTGGGATTACCGGAATGGCGTCTGGATTAGGAGGTATTAACTACACAGAGAGGTTGGACAGGCTTGGATTGTTTACTCCGGGAGGCCGGAGGTTTGAGGGGAGACCCGAGAGACATGGAGAGGGAGGACAGTCGGGACCACGATATGAAAATCCCACTGGGGCCCTTTGCCTTCCTTTGGGGCCAGTGTCATGTTTTAGTCTGAAGAAGGGTTTCGGCCCGAAACGTCGCCTATTTCTTCGCGTCCATAGATGCTGCCTCACCCGCTGAGTTTCTCCCAGCACTTTGTGTCTACCTTCATGGTTTCATCTGTGTTAAGAGTTCTTGGATACTTTCTACAGCCAGAGCCAGCACCGTGGGTCAGGATCGAACCGGTGTCGTGAGGCATGTACTCTACCGTCTTTGGAATTCTCTGCCGTGGTGGAGGCCGTTTTGAGTTTCTGTTTCTGTTTTCGAGAGAGAGCTAGATAGGGCTCTTAAAAATAGTTGGGGGATATGGGGAGAAGGCAGGAACGGGGCACTGATTGGGGATGATCAGCCATGATCACATTGAATGGCGGTGCTGGCTCGAAGGGCCGAATGGCCTCTACTCCTGCCCCGATTGTCTATTGTCTACCGCCTGCGCCATCATGCACATGCCACTGCACAACAGGTGTCCATTCTGTGGCGGGGGGGGGGTGGAGAGACTAGGCAGGAATGCTAAACCCATGCAGCTCGTTTGAACATCGGCAGTGAATAGAATTGAAAGGAAAAACAACGGGCTTATCTCTGATGTGCTGAAAGAAAGAAAGCACACTAGCTTTGAACATTCTTCTTCCTAAAGCAGGGGGATTAAAGCAGGAAAACTGTGTATTAGTCCAACTGCAGCGGCAGCACAAAAATCCCTTGTGACAAATGTGTTTTTTTTTTCCCCCCGTTGTCAGTAAAGCTGTCCGTGCAAAATGCTGGGTGTCCGAGAAGTTTCCTGGACCCTGCCCTGCACGACCTCTCCCCGTCGCCCAGTTTGGAGTCACAGAGTGCAAACAGGCCCTTCGGCCCGTCTGCCCGCACCTTGCACCTGCCCAAGTGTTTCCATATGGCCTAATGCTGCTCCGAATCACTTGCGAACTTACGACACAACTTACTGTGCATAAAAGTGAACATATCCATTCTCCTTGCATTCGATTTTTTGATTCGAATGTGGTAATTTTACTGTTAAAATGTTTTTTGTTATCCACGAAGTAGTTGCTCTACTCACCAGCCAAAAATCTGTAGCCTCCCCCCCTCCCTTTGATCTGGTATTTTGTTGGTCACATGCTTGATCAATGGTGTTTGATCATTAGGGAGTAGATGTGGCCTTGTGACTACTAGGGATCAGGGGGTATGGAGAGACGGCGGGGGTACAGGATACTGTGTGTGTGTGTGGGATAGTGTAGTGTGTGTGTGGGGTGATTGCTGGGCCGGGGAAACGGCCTCAGAGGGGCCAAAGGGCCCGTTTCCCCTTGTATCCCTAGAATCTAAAGACATAAAGTGCCGAGGAACTCAGAGGCTCAGGCAGCAGACAAGCTCGGAAGAAAAGGACATGGGTGATATTTCGGGCGATAGGAGCAGAATTAGGCCATTCGGCCCATTGAGTCTACCCCGGCTGATCTGCCTCTCCCTCCTATGTGGAGCGAAGGAAATAGGCAACGTTTCGGGCCGAAACCCTTCCGGGTTTCGGGCCGAAACGTTGCCTATTTCCTATATTGGAGATTGTTAATCTTTGCATGGAGCGAAGGAAATGGGCAACGTTGCCGATTTCCTCCGCTCACATATAGATGCTGCTGCACCCCGCTGGTTCTCCAGCACTTCTGTGTTGTAACTTCTCCCATTCTCTTGCTTTCTCTCCCATAAACCCCTGACACCCGTAATGATCAAAGGTCAAGACCCTTCTTCGGGTGAGAGTCGGGGGGGGGGGGGGTGGGGGGGAGAGGGAGACTGGAGTCCAGAGTCCAGTTTCGTCCTTTGTGGTGAGTTATTTACTTTCGACAGGAATATCCCTTTCCCCTGGAGGAAGCGTTTAACTAAACGAGTCTTCCACTCCAGCTTCCTGCTCCCATTCATCAGTTGCTTCCTCTTTGCTGTTACTGGTTTCATTGACCAGGAGATGTGGAGATATGAGGTGTCCATACTCCAGGGTGTGAACCATTGAGTAGTTACTGCTCCCGGCCCCTGTGCGCTGGACTCCTACACTGTCAGAGTGAGGCCACACACACACAAACTGGACCAACAGCACCTGATATTTTGCTTGGGCAGCCCTTGGTGGCATGAATATCGGTCTAGTGCGGAAACAGGCCCTTGGCCCCCAGAGTACTGTACTGACCCCCGCACATCAACACTACCCTACACACACCAGGGCTATTTTACATTTACACCAGGCCAATGTGTGTGTGTGTGGGTGTGTGTGTGGTCGTGGTGTGTGTGGGTGGTGTGTGTGTGTGTGTGGGTGTTGGATAGTGCTCTAGTGTGCGGGTTGATCGATCGTTGGTCGGCACGGACTAGGTGCCGGCGAAGGGGCTGTACCTCATCCATTTTAAAACAAAATAAACTACATTTAAACAAAAAAAAAAAAAAAAAAGAAACAAATTAAATTAAACCGCACTGTATGTCCGTGTACCTTCCGGGGGCAGCACCAAGGCAAATTCCTTGATATGGAATACGTGGCCATAAAAACGTTTTCACTCTCTCCACTCTTTCACCCTCTCTGTTGTGAAAAAAGTTTTTCATCTTTTTACAACCGAAGATGAGAAGAAACTTTTTTCACACAGAGAGTGGGAATCTCTGGAACTCTCTGCCACGAAGGTAGTTGAGGCCCCAGGTAATTGGCTATATTAAGAGGGAGTTAGATGCGGCCCTTGTGGGTAAGGGGATCAGGGGGTATGGAGAGAACCGGCAGGTACGGGTACGGAGTTGGGGATCCGCCATGATATTTATTGAATGGCGGTGCAGCTCGAAGGGTCCGAATGGCTAATCCTGCACAATTCTATGTTGGCTATAACACAGTCAGGCAATAAACTATAAAAAAACGTAATAAACTGAAATTAAAGTTAAAAAGACCGAAACTGAAGTGAACGGTTGGAGGCACTGTGTAGATGCAGCCGTTCGTCGGCAGATGGGGATTAGCAGTACTTTGCCCTCTGTGTGTGTACCCAACAACCCCCCCCCCCCCCCCCCCCCCCCCCCCCCCCCACCACAAAAGAACCAGCCACAGT
>NC_073406.1:3553760-3566209 GCF_028641065.1 Leucoraja erinaceus | reverse complement strand
AGACTGCCAAGTGTGGTACAAAGTCCGAAGGGGGCACCTTTGCCTCACGAGCTTGTATACCCTTTTCCCCCCCCACACCTCGAAACTAAACCGTTTCACGTCCCAATCTACTTTGAAAAGCCTCATCCAAATAGCTACATTACATTTTGGTTCACACTCACGTAAAGAGTCACAATGGAATGGCTAAAACCGTGTGAGAAGGGTGGGAAATAATGCCAATGGCATCCCGCTAATTTTACACTGATTAGCCTCAACCCCTGAACACGACCAAGTTATTTTATGAAACCATTACAGATATGAACGAAGCACAGTATTTAATTTGCCTATTATTCTTTTATTTCTTTTTTTTTTTTATTTCCTATCTTATTTTTCTTTACCCACTGCCCCCACAGCAGCTGGTTCCAAATGTCCATCAGCTCTGAAATCGTGCCACTTTCCCCGCTGTTCCCGAGTGAGGGAGCCAGCACTTAAAATTGGACGGAGACGAGGAAACACTTTCCCCCGTCCCCCACCACAGAAGAGTTGGGCGAGTCTAGTGGAATTCACTCTCTCGTGCCTCACAGAGGGCAGTGGAGGCAGGTTCCTTGGACATAGACGTTCAAGCAAGAGTGCATAGAGATAGAATAGATGGCTCTTAAAATAATGCAGGGGTCAGGGGGTAAGGAGGCCAGGAACGGGGTACTGATTGGGGATCACAGTTGGTGGCGGTGTAGCCAGTTCAATCTTCTGTTTAGGAGCAATATGGTGCAGTAGTAGCCCATCGGACCACTTCGTTGGCCGAATGGCCCTGACTCCTGCCAACCTATTGTCCTCTTGTCTGTTTTTTTTAACCAAGCACCCATATAAACCATGGGCCACAGGTTCAAGTCAGAGGAACTGCATCTGCTGGGAATTGATTGGGTACACAGAACTGGCCAACAGTGCCTAGGAAGGCCATTACATGACCTCTCTATCGCCCAAGACACAAGCAAGAGGCAGCAGGCACCAGCAACTCCACCATCTTGCTGCTCCATAGGCTTAGACGATGAATATTCGGGGTAATGTGCAGAGCTGAACGCTTGGGTCTTTTTCTCTTATCCTCTTCAATACTGAAAACCGTCACGTCCCGAGCTTACTTCTACACAATCTTGTATTCATAGTCCTTGTAGCTCACGAATTCAACCCAGGGCATATCGGGGGGGGCTAGGGGGGGTGGGGGGGGTATCTCTTTGATGCAATAAGGGCAGCAATCCATTCCAGTAGGGGGCTGTTCATTCCTGATCACCAGTGGAGAGAGGGAGAGACTTCTACGGAGTAGTTAGGGGCAGTTTTTGGGATCACATCCCGGGGCGGGTTAGCGAACTCACCGTGCACACACTTTCTATCACAAATCTAAATCAACGGCCAACGTAACAACATTCACCACTCACTGCCAAATGCGCATCAAGGCACAGTCACGTAACTTGTATTGTCCAGTAAATCACCGGACCGTGTAGGTGGTGGGTGGTGGGGGTGGGAGGTGAAGATTACGAACATGCCTGTCAACAGCATGTGTAGATGAAGGAACCGCAGATGCGGGTGTGTACGGTAATATTTGTTTGGCGAGGAGTGGTGATGCTGGATCATCAAAATGGGAGGGACGTGGCACACGGCAGCGGCTCTGATAGAAGGACTCGCGCCTCTTCAAGGGAGACCTCGGCTCTGCCTCCTCTTCCTCACACAGCTATTGCTGCCCGGGATCCTCTGTCCGGGGTGCTGTATCCATTTCGGGTGCTAGCTTGGGCGAAATTCTGTGAAACGTCAACCTATCCAGTTTCTCCCCCCCAGATTTCTGGCCCTGACCTCGCTGTACACCTCTTTTGTCATCAAGCATCTATATGAGCTCAATGGAACATCGGCCAACAGTTTGCGGCCGAAACCCTTCTGGAAAACGTTACCTAATTTCCTAGCGTACTTCCCTATAAGATGCTGCTGCCACCGCGTCTGAGTTTACTCCATGCACTTCTCTGAATAAGGACCACAACACGTCACCTCTATCATGTTTTCTCTCCATGTTCGTCCACAGATGCTCTCGCCCTGACCCGCTGAGTGACTCCAGCACTACTACCTGTGAACGTTCACCTAGCCATGTTCTCCAAAGATCTGCCTGAGCCTGCTGAGTATTTTAATGAATGCGAGCAGCATCTATGGTCAAATGGAAATAGGCAACACTTTTCTGTTTTTTCGGCGCGCAACCCTTCTGGAAATGGCCCGCTGTTCGGGCCGAACCAAAAAAAAAAAAAAAAAAAAACTTTCGGGTTTCGGGCCCGAAACGTTTGTCCTGTTTTTTCCTTAGCTCCATAGATGCTGCTGCAAACTCCGCTGGAGTTTACTCCAGCCTCTGGTGAAACGTCACCTACTATCCCAGTTGTTTCTCCACATGGCTGCCCTGACCCTCTGAGTTACTTCCAGCACTCTGGTGAAACTCACCCTATCCATGTCCTCCACAGATGCCCCCTTTGAGCGCTGCACCCGCTGAGTTACTCCAGCACTCGTGCGGTGTTCGTATAACTTGATGCACCCGGTGCTAGTTCTAGAGCCATGCTTCTCCACAGATTTTGCCTGCCTGACCCGCTGAGTTTACTCGGTGATGGAAAAGTCACTATCTGTCCCAAACGTCACCTATATCCAGTTCTCCACAGATGCTGCTGCACCCGCTGAGTTACTCCAGCACTCTGTGAAACGTCACCTATCCATGTTCTCCACAGATGCTGCCTGACCCGCTGAGTTTTACTCCAGCATTTTGTGTTCTCTGATTGGTATAAATCAGCAAATTGCAGTTAAATATTTTCATTACAAAGTGAGACTAGAATGAATGGCGCAGCGTCTCTAGAGTTTTGCTGCTTTTTTTTTTGTCTCCCGTCAGGGCCCGGTTCGATCCTGACCACGGGAGCTGTCTGTACGGAGTTTGCACTTCACGGCCCCGTGACCTGCTCCGGATTCCTCCCACACTCCAAAGACGTGCATGTTGGTGCTTGTAGGTTTAACTGGCTCGTATTGGATGTAAATAGTCCCTGCGTGTCCTGCAGGATAGTGTTAGCGTGCGGGGATCGCTGGTCGGAGCTAGGATCGCTGGTCGCTGGGCCGAAGGGCCTGTTTCCGTTCTGTATCTCTAAACTAAACCAAAAGAACTGATACAGCAAGCGAATAACCATTTACATAGAAACATAGAAAATAGGTGCAGGAGTAGAGGCCATTCGGCCCTTCGAGCCTGCACCGCCATTCAATGTGATCATCCAACTCAGTATCCCGTACCTGCCTTCTCTCCATACCTCCTGATCCCTTTAACCACAAGGGCCACATCTAACTCCCTCTTAAATATAGCCAATGAACTGTTGCCTCAACTACCCTCTGTGGCAGAGAATTCCACAGATTCACCACTCTCTGTGTGAAAAAAGTTCTTCTCATCTCGGTTTTAAAGGATTTCCCCCTTATCCTTAAGCTGTGACCCCTTGTCCTGGACTTCCCCAACATCGGGAACAATCTTCCTGCATCTAGCCTGTCCAACCCCTTAAGAATTTTGTAAGTTTCTATAAGATCCCCCCTCAATCTCCTAAATTCTAGCGAGTACAAGCCGAGTCTATCCCGTCTTTCTTCATATGAAAGTCCTGCCATCCCAGGAATCATTCTGGTGAACCTTCTCTGTACTCCCTCTATGGCAATAATGTCCTTCCTCAGATTAGGAGACCAAAACTGTACGCAATACTCCCGGTGTGGTCTCACCAAGACCCTGTACAACTGCAGTAGAACCTCCCTGCTCCTAGACTCAAATCGGAACATTGATCCTTGCTCCCTTGGCAACAGCACCCTTCAGCTCGCATGACTCACCTGCCAGACATTGCCCATCACGTGAGGCGAGCCTTCTTGGTCGTTTGCCCACCAAACACTTGTACTTTAAACGAGTATTTTTTTTAATATGTGTGTGTGTGTATATATATATATTATATATTTAAAAAAATAACACACATACTCATTTCCTGCCGCCAAAATTAAATTCCTGAGGTCGCCTTTGTGATTCTCAGACAGGCGCAGTTAAACAGCACCGAGCATTTCCCCAGGCAACCAGCCTGCACCCTGGAGGTCCTGGCGTAGTCCTCCCACACAAAACCTCTCTTCCCTGAAAAAAAGGAATAAAAAGGTAATGAAAAGTAGTCGCCAAACACAAGAAGACAAACACAAAAAATGCTGGAGTAACTCAGCGGGACAGGGCAGCATCGCTGGAGAGAAGGAATGGGGTGACGTTTTTCAGGTCGAGACCCTTCTAATTTTTCCCATGGCTGTTCTGTCGATGGGTATTTGACGAAGAAGATAAACCAGGCTGGGAAACGATAAGGTCGGTGGCTTTGGGATGCAGACGGAGAGCCAGAAGTGCAAAAAAAATCAGCAATGGTGGAATGTGCCAGTCTGTGGCTGGTGTTCATCTGTGGGATCATATCCCAAGGATAAGGAGGAGGAGGCGTCCGAGAGTTGGCACACAAGAGTTTGTTTCCACCACGTGGGTTTTTCTCCGGGTGTTCCGGTCTCCACCCACGTTCCAAAAGACCAGCAGATTTGAAGTTGATTGGCTTCTGAAAAAATGCGCCTCTAGTGTCTGAAGAAGGGTTTTCGTGCCCGGGAAGGAACTGGGCAAGGTTGGAAATGGGCAAGGTTGGAAATAGCAACTTTGGAATAGGCAGGTTGGAAATAGGCAACTTGGAAATAGGCAACTTTGGAAATAGGCAAGTTTGGGACTAGGGCAAGGTTGGAAAATGGCAAGGTTGGAACTAGGCAACTTTGGAAATAGGCAACTTGGAAATAGGCCAAGGTTGGAACTAGGCAAGGTTGGAAATGGGTAGGTTGGAACTAGGCAAGGTTGGAACTAGGCAATGTTGGAATAGGCAACTTTGGAAATAGGCAACGTTTTCGGGACGAAACCCTTCCGGTTTCGGCCCGAAACGTTGCCTATTTCCTTCGCTCCATAGATGCTGCCGCACCCGCTGAGTTTCTCCAGCACTTTTGTCTACCTGTGTAGGGTGTGAAAGTGGGATAGCATGGAACTAGTGTGTGGGTGATCAGTGGTGTCGTGTGGATTCAGTGGGCCGAAAGGCCTGTTTCACGCTGCATTTTCGAAACGCTGTGATTATCGCAACGTTTTAAGAAACATGCAGACGGGTACATGGATAGACAAGTTTAGAGGGATAATGGGGCCAAACGCAGGCAGGTGGGACTGGCGTAGGTGGGACATGTTGGTCAGCGCGGGAAAGTTGGGCCGAGGGCCTGTAAGACTCTACGACAGTTTCAGACTTGGCTTTAGTGACCCCGTCTTAAAGACCAATGCTTCTTCTTCAAGAGGGAGTTAGATGTACCCTTGGGCTAAAGGGATCAGGGGGTATGGAGAGAAGGCAGGTACAGGATACCGAGTTGGATGATCAGCCATGATCATATTGAATGGCGGTGCAGGCTCGATCGGGGCCGAAATGGCCTCTACTCCCTGCACCTATTGTCTATGTTTCTATGTTTCCTGATACTATTAAATAATGCTTGGTAGACACAAAATGCTGGAGTAACTCAGCAGGTGAGGCAGTATCTCGCCCATTCCTTCTCTCCAGAGATGCTGCCTCACCCGCTGTGTGACTCCAGCATTTTGTGTCTACCTTCAATTTAAACCAGCATCTGCAGTTCTCTCTAACGAATAATGCTTGGTCACAGTTCCAGGTGACTAATCGCTCACCTGATCCCCAATTAATGGCTGCTTGCTTCCCAAACAAAGACTCACGTCATTGCCAGACCTTATAAGGATCAGGAAGTCAGGCAGCACAGAG
This sequence comes from Leucoraja erinaceus, assembly GCF_028641065.1. NCBI lineage: Eukaryota > Metazoa > Chordata > Chondrichthyes > Rajiformes > Rajidae > Leucoraja > Leucoraja erinaceus. Next base: position 3,560,390 of record NC_073406.1, on the reverse strand, counting down.
GAAGAGTTGCTGCCTTACAGCACCAGAGCCCTGGCTTCCACCCCGACCTTGGGTGCCATCTGTACGGAGTTTGCACGTTCTCCTTAGTTCCCCGGCGTGCCCCAGTTTCCTCCCACACTCCAAAGGTGTACAGGTTTGTAGGCTAATTGGTTTCAGCAAAATGTTCCTGGTGTGTGTGTGTGGGACGGAACTGGCCGGCCGGAGGAATCACTGGCCGGCCGGCACGGTAACGAAGGGATGAAGGGCCTGTTTCAACGCCGCATCTCTAAACTAAACTAACGTCAGGAATTGTGTTCAAGAAGGAACTGCAGATGCTGGAAGATCGAAGGTACACAAAATTGCTGGAGAGACTCAGCGGGTGCAGCAGCATCTGTGGAGCGTCAGGAATTGTGATGCAGCTTTGGGTGGACGTTGGTCAGGCCACATTTACAGTTGTCTGTGCACAGTTTTGGTCACCCCCATTGGTGGAAGGATGGGAGAGACTCTTGAGAGGGCAAATGGCCTGTCCCTGTGCTGTAGTGTAGTGTAGTGTAGTGTAGTGTAGTGTAGTGTAGTTAGTGTAGTGTAGTGTAGTTAGTGTAGTGTAGTGTAGTGTAGTGGTGTAGTGTAGTGGTGTAGTGTAGTGTAGTGTAGTGTAGTGTAGTGTAGTTAGTGTAGTGTAGTGTAGTGTAGTGTAGTGTAGTGTAGTGTAGTGTAGTGTAGTGTAGTGTAGTGTAGTGTAGTGTAGTGTAGTGTAGTGTAGTGTAGTGTAGTGCAGTTAGTGTAGTGTAGTGTAGTGTAGTGTAGTGTAGTGTAGTGTAGTGTAGTGGTGTAGTGTAGTGTAGTGTAGTGTAGTGTAGTGTAGTGTAGTGTAGTGTAGTGTAGTGTAGTGTAGTGTAGTGTGGTGTAGTGTAGTGTAGTGTAGTGTAGTGTAGTGTAGTGTAGTGCAGTGTAGTGTAGTGTAGTTTAGTGTAGTGTAGTGTAGTGCAGTGCGGTGCGGTACGGTGCGGTGCGGTGCGGTGCGGTGCAGTGCAGTGCGGTGCGGTGCGGTGCGGTGCGGTGCGGTGCAGTGTAGTGTAGTGTATTGTGGTGTAGTGTGGTGTGGTGTGGTGTAGTGTAGTGTGGTGTCCCATTGCCTGTAGGGTAGTGTAATGTAGTGTAGTGTAGTGTACTGTAGTCTAGTGTAGTGTAGTCTAGTGTATGTAGTGTAGTGTAGTGTAGTGTAGTGTAGTGTAGTGTAGTGTAGTATAGTGTAGTTGTGGTAGTGTGTAGTGTGTTCCACTCGACACAGAGATACAGCTTACAGACGTACAATTTATGAACTGGGACAATTTATAACACGGAGATGGTGGTACATGAGCGGGGGGGGGGGGGGGGGATGTCACTGTGTGTGTGTGTCTGTTTCCCCTCACCCACCCACCCGCCCATGTCCCCACACCGCCCCCTCTCAAAAACATGCCCGACCCTCCCACCAGCTTGATGTTTTAACAAAGGAATGCATCGCCTATCATTGCAATGACATCACCTCAAGATCATCTTTGCATCAAAGTGCCTGGAATGACAAAGCCTCTGCTGTGGTTTGAGGTGTTGCCTCATCGCGACCTGCCCACAGGGAGCTGGGGGCTGGTCATCAAACACCAGCCATTGTTAGAGGATTAGCTCAATGCCGGGGAGGAACCAGCGTGGCTCGGTGGAGTTGCTGCCTTGCCCGGTTTGGTCCCGACTACGGGTGCTGCCTGAACGAGGTTTGCACATCCTCCCGTGTGACCAAGTGGGCTTTCCTCCAGATGCTCCAGTTTCAATAGACAACAGGTGCAGGAGTAGGCCATTCGGCCCTTCGAACCAGCACCGCCATTCAATGTGATCATGGCTGATCATCCCCAATCAGTGCCCCGTTCCTGCCTTCTCCCTATATCCCGTGACTCCGCTATCTTTAAGAGCCCTATCTAGCTCTCTCTTGAAAGCATCCAGAGAACCGGCCTCCACCGCCCTCTTAGTCAGAGAATTCCACAGACTCACCACTCTGTGAGAAAAAGTGTTTCCTCGTCTCCGTTCTAAATGGCTTACTCCTTATTATTAAACTGTGTGTGGCCCCTGATTCTGGACTCCCCCCAACATCCGATTCAGATTCAGATTCAGATTCAATTTTAATTGTCATTGTCAGTGTACAGTACAGAGACAACGAAATGCATTTAGCATCTCCCTGGAAGAGCGACATAGCAAACGATTTGAATAAATAATAATAAGTGTGGGGGGGGGGGGGGGGGGGGGGGGGGGGGGGGGGGGGGGGGGGGGGGGGGGGGGGGGGGGGTGGTGATTGGCAGTCACCGAGGTACATTGTTGAGTAGAGTGACAGCCGCTGGGAAGAAGCTGTTCCTCGGCCTGGTGGTATGGCAACGGAGAGACCTGTAGCGCCTCCCGGGTGGTAGGAGGGTAAACAGTCCATGGTTGGGGTGAGAGCAGTCCTTGGCGATGCTGAGCGCCCTCCGCAGACAGCGCTTGCTTTGGACAGGCTCAATGGAGGGGAGCGAGGAACCGGTGATGCGTTGGGCAACATGTTTAAAATCCCATAAATGTGATCCCTTAGCATTGGAACATCCCATAAATACAGGGTTTAAAAAAAACCCAAACAATTTTAACACTCTTGCACAATTGTGCTCATGTGTGGCAAGATGTCACGGGGTTGTATTGCAGCGCCAAACAGCTCACCGTTTCTCGGGTACTTGCGACAAAAACGCCCGGAACAACGGCAGCCCTGCCTGAAATCGCCAAGCAATTGTCAATCAGCCGAGATGAACAGCCCCAGTCTCGATCAAATGCCGTAGGTTTCAAGAGTTAGAGACCAATAACGCCAGACTCCGCTATTTTTAAGAGCCCTATCTAGCTCTCTCTTGAAAGCATCCAGAGAACCTGCCTCCACCGCCCTCTGTGAGGCAGAGAATTCCACAGACTCACCACTCTCTGTGTACCCAGCACAAAATCCAGAGGCTCATCACGTTTAAGAATAAGGAGTAAGCCATTTAGAACGGAGACGAGGAAACACTTTTTCTCACAGAGAGTGGCGAGTCTGTGGAATTCTCTGCCTCACAGTGGGCGGTGGAGGCAGGTTCTCTGGATGCTTTCAAGAAAGAGATAGGGCTCTTAAAGACAGCGGAGTCAGGGGGGGAAGGCAGGAACGGAGTACTGATTGGGGATCACAATGAGTGGCGGTGTAGCCAGTTCAATATGCTGTTAGACAATAGGTGCAGGAGTAGGCCATTCGGCCCTTCGTGCCGAATGGCCTACTCCTGCACCTATTGTCTATTGTCTATTGTTTAACAGCACATAGAACTGGCCACAGTGTTCAAGAAGGAACTGCAGATGCTGGAAGATCAAAGGTAGACAAAATTGCTGGAGAGACTCAGCGGGTGCAGCAGCATCTGTGGAGCGTCAGGAATTGTGATGCAGCTTTAAGTGGATGTTGGTCAGGCCACATTTACAGTTGTCTGTGCATCTATTGTCTATCACTGTGTTAGTGTAGTAGCAACGTTACAAAATTTTGAGATTTTAAAAATCAAGTCTGCAATTTATCCCACCAGATAAAGCATAACAATAAGTTTAATTTGACACCAAATTCACTTTCATATCTCAAGTATTAAAAAAGTTATGGCCATTTTCATACTCGGAAATTAGCATCTTGTTCCCTATTGATTTTCAATGGACATTACAAAAAAGCTGTGATCTTGGATAGTCAAAAGCCCATTTCTTAAGGAAAGATTAACATTTTTAAATAGCCTAAGTGTCCAAAGATTATTCACAAATAATTCACAATATAACATGATTTTTATATCTAATTTACATTAATTTATAGGCCAAATGGAAGGAATTTAGTGTTCAATTGCTGTAAATAAATGCCCATTTAAATCGGCTTTCTAGTGGGTTCATGTGGAACGCGCTGGTTTAGAACGTTGACATCGCGCTGGATTAGTGCCCTCAAATGCCGAGAAAAATACTGCGGGATATAAAGAGCCCAAAATGAACTACTCGCTATAGAAAACTTTATATACAGGGTTATATACAAGCCCCATTTAATGTAAAAATAAGGTACATACCTTTAATTGTTTGCTTTATAAAACCCTGGGGCTGCGAGAGGTTGCGGAATGAGAGAGTAATTTTAAAACTATTATAACTATATTATCGAGGCCTATAAAACTAATAATACCTTTTGCGACCGGGTCTTGCAGCGATTTTTCGTTAATGATTTACTAGGCTGAACATCTGCGATTGGAACAGCCTAGTAAAAATCGCGTTTTAAACCCGCCCCCTCCAAACAGCGCCAAAATCGCGGACCTGGCTGAGGGCAGATTCCCAATGACGATTCAGGTAGGTTTTGTAACATACCTAAGTGTAGAGATACATCTTGGACACACGGCGCTTCGGCCCACCGAGTCCGCACCGACCACCAATGGCCGCAAATGGGGGAAGATTTACCGTAGACAATTGACCCACAACGCTGCCCCAGAGTAACAACTGGGCGAACATCATCAAACAGCACAAACACAACACGTGGTTGGTTTTATCAGACACTTACTCTTTCCGAGAGAGCAACAAGAGGTCATTGAACAGGTGGAGGTAGATAGGCTTGGCCGCGCTCCCAGTTCCGGGCCCAGGTTCACGGATGGGCAGTTCGTTCAGCTCCCCTTCCTTGACCAGGATGCGAGTCTGGGAGAGTAGGGGAAGAGACTGCAGAAAGGGGGAGAAGGAAATGAGAGAAGGAATTGGCGTCGAGACCCTTCCTCACAGACTGATGTCGGGGGGGGGGGGGGGGGGGGGGGGGGGGGGGCAGGACAAAGAGAGAATGTGGTCGGAGACAGTAAGACTAGTTATTTTATCAACTGGAATGGAAACAGTCGACAAGAACATCAGCCGTGTTCTTGCTTCATCCCCCATATCACCAGGTACCGGCGACGATTTTTATACTTCTACACCAAGCCAATTAACCTACAAACACGTCTTTGGAGCGTGGGAGGAAACCCGAAATCGCGGAGAAAACCCACGCAGGTCACGGGGAGGACGTGCAAACTCCACACAGACAGCACCCGTAGGGACAGCACTCGGCGGGACAGGGAGAGTCCTTGGGGAGAAGGAATGGGTGACGTTTCGGATCGAGACCCCGGCATTCCCCCTCTCTCCAACCCAAGTCGCACCAGCTTCTCGTTCTCACCCAGCAAGCAGCTAACAATGGCCCGTTTACTTTATTGCATATACTCGTTTGCACATCTTTCATTCAGTTGTTCTATATCTCTCCACATCGCCGTCTAGATCTCTCGTTTCCCTTTCCCCCCGACTCTCTGAAGTCTCAAGAAGGGTCTCGACCCGAAACATCGCCCATTCCTTCTCTCCAGAGATGCTGCCGGTCCCGCTGAGTTACTCCGGCATTTTGTGTCTATCTTCACCCCGCTGGGCTTGTAAGCTGTTGACCCAGGTACAAGGGTGCTCAACGTTGGCAGATCCAACACATTTCTTCTTCACTAAGGGAATACCTTGGTGCGGCCAAACTGCACCCTCTTCTCCAGGAAGACCAGCTCCTCGATTTGTCTCATCATCTTCACGTTCTCATTGCAATCGCGCACAATCTGGAGAGAGAAACATAGAAACATAGAAATTAGGTGCAGGAGTAGAGGCCATTCGGCCCTTCGAGCCTGCACCGCCATTCAATATGATCATGGCTGATCATCCAACTCAGTATCCCGTACCTGCCTTCTCTCCATAACCCCTGATCCCTTTAGCCACAAGGGCCACATCTAACTCCCTCTTAAAAATAGCCAATGAACTGGCCTCAAATAGGGCCGAAACCCAAAGGAAATAGGCAACGTTTCGGGTCGAAACCCGAAGGGTTTCGGGACGAAACGTTGCCTATTTCCTACGCTCCATAGATGCTGCTGCACCCGCTGAGTTTTTGGCTGATCATCCAACTCAGTATCCCATACCTGCCTTCTCTCCATACCCTCTGATCCCCTTAGCCACAAGGGCCACATCTAACTCCCTCTTAAATATAGCCAATGAACTGTGGCCTCAACTACCCTCTGTGGCAGAGAGTTCCAGAGATTCACCACTCCCTGTGTGAAAAAAGTTCTCCTCATCTCGGTTTTAAAGGATTTCCCCCTTATCCTTAAGCTGTGACCCCTTGTCCTGGACTTCCCCAACATTGGGAATAATCTTCCTGCATCTAGCCTGTCCAACCCCTTAAGAATTTTGTAAGTTTCTATAAGATCCCCTCTCAATCTCCTAAATTCTAGAGAGTATAAACCAAGTCTATCCAGTCTTTGATGGGAAGAACGTTAACCTTTTCCTCCCGATCAGCTGACAGTCAGTTTAACCCAAGGACTGCCTTGCATCGTCAGGCTGGGTCGGGGCGGGTCATCGATGGTCGACGAGGTCCTGATGGGCACAAAGGACCTAATTCCACACTGCGTCTTTTTTCAATTCATCAAAGAGTGGCCTTGATTGAATTTTCACTGAAGAATTTTCAATAGACAATAGATGCAGGAGTAGGCCACTCGGCCCTTCGAGCCAGCACCGCCATTCAATGTGATCGTGGCCGATCATCCCCAATCAGTACCCCGTTCCTGCCTTCCCCCCCATATCCCCTGTATTTCATTATACTTGGGT
>NC_073406.1:3538760-3548760 GCF_028641065.1 Leucoraja erinaceus | reverse complement strand
TCCCCAACACCCGCACTGATCAATCTCCACAGCTGCCTGTGGCAATGAATCCCACAGATTCACCACCCTTGGGCTAAAGAAATTCCTCCTCATCTCCCTCCCCGAGTTAGATAGAGCTCTAGGGGCTAGTGAAGTCAAGGGATGTGGGGAGAGAAGGCAGGCACGGGTTATTGATTGGGGACGATCAGCCATGATCACAATGAATGGCGGTGCTGGCTCGAAGGGCCGAATGGCCTCCTCCTGCATCTATTTTCTATGATTCTATGATTCTCCACCCTCCGACTAATGACAATGCCTCCCTAAAGGCACCATGTTTCAGTCCCAACTTGCAACGTCCAAGAATTGGGAAAGCCCAGACTTGGTCCAAGGTTCTTATGTTCGAGTTAGATTTAGGTCTGAGGCCTAACGGAATCAAGGGATATGGGGAAAAAGCAGGAATGGGGTACTGATTCTGGATGATCAGCCATGAATATATTGAATGGCAGTGCTGGCTTGAAGGGCTGAATGGCCTCTACTCCTCCTGTCTGTCTGTCACTCTCCCTGTCTCCGTCTCTGTCTCCCCGTCTCCCCGTCTCCCCGTCTCCCCGTCTCCCCGTCTCCCCGTCTCCCCGTCCCCGTCTCCCCGTCTCCCCGTCTCCCCGTCTCCCCGTCTCTGTCTCCGTCTCCCCGTCTCCCCGTCTCCGTCTCCGTCTCCCCGTCTCCCCGTCTCCCCGTCTCCGTCTCCGTCTCCCCGTCTCCCCGTCTCCCCGTCTCCGTCTCTCCCCGTCTCCCCTCCCCGTCTCCGTCTCCCCGTCTCCCCGTCTCCCCGTCTCCCCGTCTCCGTCTCCCCGTCTCCCCGTCTCCGTCTCCGTCTCCCCGTCTCCCCGTCTCCGTCTCCCTCTCCCGTCTCCCCGTCTCCTCGTCTCTGTCTCTCCGTCTCTCCGTCTCTCTCTCCCTCTCTCTCTCTCTGTCTCTCTGTCTCTGTCTCTGTCTCTGTCTCTGTCTCTGTCTCCGTCTCCGTCTCTGTCTCTCCGTCTCTCCGTCTCCGTCTCCGTCTCCGTCTCCGTCTCTCTGTCTCCCGTCTCTCTCCGTCTCCTCTCTCGTCCTCTCCTTCTCTCCCTCTCCCCGTCTCTCTCCGTCTCCCTCTCTCTCTCTCTTCTCCATTTCTCTCCTCTCCGTCTCCCCGTCTCTCCCTTCTCTCTCCTGTCTCTGTCTCTCCGTCTCCATCTCTCCGTCTCCGTCTCCCTCTCTCTCTTCTTCCTCTCCCCGTCTCCCGTCTCTCTGTCTCTCTCTCTCCGTCTCCTCCTCCCCTCTCTCTCCGTCTCCCTCTTCTCTCCGTCTCTCTCCGTCTCTTCTCTCTCTCCTCCTCTCCTCTCGTCTCTCTCTCTCCTCTCTCTCCTCTCCTTCTCTTCTATCTCTCCTCTCTCTTTTTTCTTCTTTCTCTCTCTCTCTCCTCTCTTCTATCTATCCCCTCTCTTTCTCTTCTCTCCTCTCTCTCTCTCTCTCCTCTTCTTCCTCTCTCCTTCTATCTCTCTCCTCTCCTCTCTCTCTGTCTCTCTCTCCCTATCTCTCTCTCTGTCTCCCTCTCTCTCCGTCTCTCTCTCTCCCTCTCCCTCTCTCTCTCTCCTCTCTCTCCGTCTCTCTCTCTCCCTCCCTCCCTCTCTCTCTCCTCTCTCTCTCTCTCTCCCTCTCTCTCCCTCTCTCTCCCTCTCCCTCTCTCTCTCTCTCCTCTCTCCCTCTCTCTCTCTCCTCCATCTCCCCCTCTCTCTCCCCTTCTCTGTCTCTCTCCCCGTCTCTGTCTCTCTCTCACCCCCTTCTCTCTCTCTCTCCTCGTCTCTCTCTCTCCCTCCTCTCCCTCTCCCGTCTCCTCCTTCTCTTTCTCCCCTCTCCTCTCTCTCTCTCTTCCCTCTCTCGTCTCTCTCCTCTCTCTCTCTCTCCGTCTCCCCTCTCTCCTTCTCTCCTCTCTCGTCTCCTCTCTCTCCTCTCCTCGTCTCTTCTCTTCTCTCCTCTCTCTCCGTCTCTCTCGTCTCCCCTCTCGTCTCGTCTCCTTCTCCCCTCCTCTCCGTCTCCTCTCTCTCTCTCTCTCTCTCTCTCTCCTCTCCTCTCTCTCTCGTCTCCCGTCTCCACTGCCAGCGCTGGACACTTGCTGAAGTGACCGATGGCCACCATCAAACTGCGCAGGTAAGAGGCCTCTGATGTGACGACCTCAAACATGGCCTGCGGGTCAGAAACAACGGGGCTGAGATAGACACAGAACGCTGGGGCAAGAATGAAACATATACAAAGGGGCAACGATAAACAAGGAAAGTCGGAACCCACTTCCCCACCCAGAGAGTCGTGAATCTGTGGAATTCTCTGCCACAGACGGCAGTGGAGGCCGGGTCACAGGGCAGAGATAGATAGATTCTTGAGGTTGTGGGGAGAAGGCAGGAGAATGGGGCTAGGAGGGAGAGATAGATCAGCCATGATTGAATGGCGGAATATACTTGACGGGCCGAATGGCCTAATTCTGCTCCTATCACCGATGATCTTGTGATCCACATCATGTCAGAGACTTTCCCTGATGTCTCAGCAACTGGGCATCGGAAAGCTAAAGCCCTGAATGCAGCAATGGTGAATGACTATGATACAAGCATTGTCAAGACTGGTCTAAACAACCTACATGAAGCCACACTCACTTTTCACATCCTGTTGTTGATGGTGGGTGGGGGGTGAGGGGAGGGGGAGGGGGAGGGGGAGGGGGAGGGGGAGGGGGAGGGGGGCGCTCTCCTAAAGTCTGCAATCAATTCCACTGTCTTAAGAGAGACATTGAAAGAAAGAAAGATTGAGAATTGCCTCAAATATGTAGGGAGTGGATGAGGAAGTGGGATAGCATAGAACTAGTGTGAGCGGGTGGGTGCTGGTTAGTGTGGAATCTGTGGACCGAATGGCCTGTTTCCATGCCGTATCTCTAAACTAAAATGGTTCTATTTGTAGACCCCGTGTTTCAAAATTTTCTCATCTCGGTCCTAAAAGACTTCCCCCTTATCCTTAAACTGTGACCCCTTGTTCTGGACTTCCCCAACATCGGGAACAATCTTCCTGCATCTAGCCTGTCCAACTCCTTAAGAATTTTGTAAGTTTCTATAAGACCCCCCCACAATCTTCTAAATTCCAGCGAGTACAAGCCGAGTCTATTCAGTCTTTCTTCATATGAAAGTCCTGACATCCCAGGAATCAGTCTGGTGAACCTTCTCTGCACTCCCTCTATGGCAAGAATGTCTTTCCTCAGATTAGGAGACCAAAACTGTATGCAATACTCCGGGTGTGGTCTCACCAAGGCCCTGTACAACTGCAGTAGAACCTCCCTGCTCCTATACTCAAATCCTTTTGCTATGAATGCTAACATACCATTCGCTTTCTTTACTGCCTGCTGCACCTGCATGCCTACTTTCAATGACTGGTGTACCATGACACCCAGGTCTCGTTGCATCTCCCCTTTTCCTAATCGGCCACCATTCAGATAACAGTCTACTTTTCCTGTTCTTGCCACCAAAGTGGATAACCTCACATTTATCCACATTATACTGCATCTGCCATGCATTTGCCCACTCACCCAACCTATCCAAGTCACCTTGCAGTCTCCTAGCATCCTCCTCACAGCTAACACTGCCCCCCAGCTTCGTGTCATCCGCAAACATGGAGATGTTGCATTCAATTCCCTCGTCCAAATAATTAATAAATATTGTAAATAGCTGGGGTCCCAGCACTGAGCCTTGCGGTACCCCACTAGTCACTGCCTGCCATTGTGAAAAGACTCCTACTCTTTGCTTCCTGTTTGCCAGCCAGTTCTCTATCCACATCAATACTGAACCCCCAAAACCGTGTGTTATAAGTTTGTATACTAATCTCTTATGTGGGACCTTGTCGAAAGCCTTCTGGAAGTCTCGTTTCATCTCATCGGATGTCAACTCGTTGAAATTTTTTTTTTTCGAAGAACCGCAAACAGCCACCCATCCCGTTGCAGAGCCACCCGGACTTACGATAGCTCGTACCTCCTGCAGTTTACATTCCTGGGCACTGAGGACATCCAGCAGGCCAGAACTCTTCACCTCTGGGATCTCGCTCCAGAGGGTGAAGCTGGAGTCTTTGGGGGTGAGCTGGGAGGAAGAGTTGAGTACGGAGGAGGCCACAAAGCCGGCAAGGGATAGAGTCGCGTCCACCACTGATGAAGCCGGCGAAGACCTCCTGGAGCTTCTGTACACAGACTGGAACCAATAGTGCTGGTACAAGGGCTCTGGAATAATTAAGAAGGAACTGCAGATGCTGGAAAATCGAAGGTAGACAACAAATGCTGGAGAAACCACAGCGGGTGAGGCAGCATCTATGGAGCCAGTGGGCTGAGGGAGAGCTGGGAAGGGGAGGAGAAAGCAGGGACTACCTGAAATTGGGGAAGTCAATGTTCATACCGCTGGGGTGTAAACTGCCCAAGCAAAATATGAGGTGCTGCTCCTCCAATTTGCGGTGGGACTCACTCTGGCCACGTTTCCGGCTGAAACCCAGAAGGAAATAGGCGACGTTTTTGAAATTAGAGAAATCAACAGACAGGCAGTGAAAGGCCCGGATAGAGTGGATGTGGAGAGGGTGTTTCCACTAGTGGGAGAGTCTAGGACTAGAGGTCATAACCACAGAATTAAAGGATGTTCTTTTAGGAAGGAGACGAGGAGGACTTTCTTTAGTCAGAGGGTGGTGAATCTGTGGAATTCTTTGCCACAGACGGGTGTTGAGGCCACAAGTCAGTGGATATATTTAAGGCAGAGATAGATAGATTCTTGATCGGTGCGGGTGTCAGGGGTTATGGGGAGAAGGCAGGAGAATGGGGTTAGGAGGGAGAGATAGATCAGCCATGGTTAAATAGTGGAGTAGGCTAGATGGGCCGAATGGCCTAATTCTGCTCCTAGACCTTATGAGATGTAGAAGAAATGAATGAAAGATAGGCAAAGAAGTCATGATGATAAAGGAACAGGCCATTGTTAGTTGTTTGCTAGTTGAGAATGAGAAGCTGGTGCAACTTGGTTGGGGGAGGGTTGGAGAGAGAGGGGGAATGCTGGACTACTTGAAGTTAGAGATATTAATATTAATACCACTGGGCTGTGTGTTTAGCCTCATTGACAATGGAGAACAGTGAACTAAGATGATATGTGCATGTATATAACTGGAGCTGACTCCTCCCTCAACTAGTCTGGAGCTGACTCCTCCCTGAACTCCTCCCTACAACGACTCACGTGTCTTGATGTACTTTGATTCTCTTTTCTGCAATAGCTCGTTTGTTCCAGCCATCTCCCTCTCGCCAACACACGTATCCAACTCAGTGGAGGCAGCAGGAGCCGGATGAAAACGAACAAAAATCGTGCAGCTGCCAGAAATCTGAAATAAAAACAGAAAGTTGTGGAAAACACCTGGCCAGTCAGGCAGCATCTGTGGAAGGAGAAACAAGAGTTATGTTTCAGGCTGAAGACATTTCATCAGGATTTTTAAATTTCAAATCTGGGTCTCGTTATCCTTTCGGATATCTGTGCAAAATTAGCATTTCATGACTTAGAAACTGCCAATTTCTCCCATCATCTCCCGTCACCCAGAGTTGAGTTGAGTTTGTTGTCCCGTATACTGAGGTACAGCAAAGAGCTTCTTGCCCCCCTCCCTTTCAAGTCAGGAGCCTGATCTGTCCATCCTCCACCCCCACACACAGTTAAATTCATTAGTGATAGGAGCAGAATTAGGCCATTCGGCCCATTCAATCATGGCTAATCTATCTTTCCCTCTCAACCCAATATCCCGCCTTCCTCCCCATAACCCCTGATACCCGTACCGACCAAGAATCGATCAATCACTGCCTTAAAATTATCCAGATGCTGCCTGACCAGCCGAGTTCCTCCAGCACTTTGTGTTTTGCTCAAGATTCCAGCATCTGCAGTTCCTGGAGAACCTTCCACACTTGTACCCTGTTCTCCAAAGATGCTGCCTGACCCCCCCACCCACCTCTCCGCGGTGAGTACTCCAGCACTTTGTGTCTACGTTTGGTGTCAATAGTCTGAAGAAGGGTCTCAACCCGAAATATCGCCCATTCATTCTCCCCAGAGATGCTGCCTGTCTGTCCTGCTGAGTTACTCCAGCATTTTGTCCCTACCTTCTTCTTCTTCTTCTATATAGTGTTTTTTGGCGGTTGGCAAACAACTTTTTTGGTGCATTCCCGCCACCAACTGGCATGGAGTGTGGATCAAACAACACCATTACATATACTAATATCCTATATCCTTCCGAACAAATTGGTTACCCTAAGAAAAAGCATCAGGATTTGATAACACTTATTTGAACTCCCTTGCAAAATATCTACCAAATCAAATTGTATTCCTTCTTTTCTGAACTGCTCACTCATCCGTTCTCTCTCCTCCTCATACCTCTCACAATGTACAATGACATTCTCTATCGTTTCCTCTTGCCCACAGTATTCACATCTGCCTGTATTATGCTTGCCCATTACAAAAAAGTGTACTGTTCAGACCAGTGTGTCCAAATCTAATTCTTGAAATCACTGTCTCCTCTTCTCTGTTCTTTCCTGCACATCTCATCTCTCCCACATTTTGTGCCAACCTGCATGCAGTTCCCTATTTATTACACTCATCCCACCCCCACCTTTAGCATTTAGCAGGTTGGCTTCTGGAGAAATTAATATCACCTTAACTTCAGGGGACAACTGTCTATTGAAGGCCAGGCCAGAACTGCCAACAAGTCAATCCAGTATCCTCAATAAGGATTGTATCATAATTGTATAATAGTTTAGTATGGATATATGTTTGTATTGTATTTATGGTGGTGGGTTCTGGCTTGTTTTATTGTAGTGTAAATATTATTTTTTAATAATTGAATAAATTTTTTGATTAAAATAAAATATTTAAAAAAAAAACAAAAAAAAAAAAACAAGTCAATCCAGCTTGTTGTGTCTATCTTCGGTTTAAACCAGCATCTGCAGTTCCTTCCTGCACAAGCTAAACCAAAAACTAATCTCACGGGGACCACCTGTTCTTAATATTCCTCTACAGTTTAGAGATGGCCCTGAGTTTAATCTAATCGGCTCACCTTTGCACCTGAAACCGGTCGACTGGCAGCCAAGGAGTTAAGAAGTATCGATGAGTATTTTTAACTAAGACAAAACACACCAGTCATCGGCTAGGTAGACAGAAATGCTGGAGAAACTCAGCGGGTGCAGCAGCATCTATGTGGAGCGAAGGAAATAGGCGACGTTTGCACAGAGTTGGACAATTTCCACTATAGGAAATAGGCAACGTTTCCTTCGCTCCATGCAAAGAGTTAAACAATCTCCACTATAGGAAATAGGTAACGTTTCGGGCCGAAACCCTTTGGGTTTCGGCCCGAAACGTTGCCTATTTCCTTCGCTCCACATAGATGCTGCTGCACCCGCTGAGTTTCTCCAGCATTTTTTGTCTACCTTCGATTTTCCAGCATCTGCAGTTCCTTCTTAAACACTAAACACTGTGTAAAATCTCCACCGAGACAGGCGCCCGCCAGAAAGTCAACATTTCCCCACGAGATATCTAATTAGCGGGCGTGTGTTTTAAGTGCCGGGATGATCAGTTTCACACTGACACCGTCTGCCTGTTTCACTCACTCTGTGTAACACGTCGCTGCCATTCATTAGTTCCTCCCCGCAATGAGCCAAGTCCAGTCTGGTATTTCCACTTGATGTCAGTTTGTTCATCGCTGCCTGTGTTTGGGGGGGTTCATCCTCAATAAAAAAGTGAGATTCACCCCCCCCCCCCCCCCCCCCCCCACCCCCCCCCCCCCCCCCAGGAATTGGCATTGAGGCAGTGGTTCTGCAGTAGATTGTTATAATGATATCTGCAAAAATCCATCCCCCCTCACCCCCCCCCCCCCCCCCTCTCCTCACCCCCCCCTCACCCCCCCCCCTCACCCCCCCCTCTCACCCCCCCCCCCCCTCCTCACCCCCCCTCACCCCCCCCCTCACCCCCCCCCCCACAACCCCCCTTTCACCACCCCTCTCAAACCCCCCTCACCACCCCCTCCCCTCACACCTCGCCTCAACCCCCACTCACTATCCCTCTCACCCCTCACCTCCCCTCACCCACAGACAGAGAGACAGACAGACAGCAGGAGTAGAGGCCATTCAGCCCCTCGAGCCAGCACCACCATTCAATGTGATCATGGCTGATCATCCCCAATCAGTACCCCGTTCCTGCCTGCTCCCCATATCCCCTGACTCCACTATCGTTCAGAGCCCTATCTAGCTCTCTCTTGAAAGCATCCAGAGAACCGGCCTCTGAGGCAGCAAATTCCACAGACACACAACTCTCTGTGTGGAAAAAGTGTTTCCCCAGCTCCGATCTAAATGGCTTACCCCTTATTCTTAAACGGTGCAAAATCCATGCTGAAACATTAAGGTGAACTAATTGACAAGACATCTGTACTTAAGTCACACAATGGTAATTATTTCTTCACGATGTGCAACACCCTATATTCATGCTGATCAGTTGGGCTGGTCTCAAATTCATTGCAGCTTCACCTCAGTGGCGATGTCTCAATGGTAATCACATACTTCACTTCCACAGAGAGTCTTTGTTACTTAAGTCGGCCCACAGCAATTATTTTCAAATCAAAAACATCATCTGCAATTACCGAAACAAAATGTTCATTGTCATTTGTAGGAAGGAGCTGCAGATGCTGGTTTAAACCGAAGGCAGGCACAAGAAGGGGCTGTCCCACTTACGCAATCTAGCAGGCGCCCGTCATAGTCACAGCAGGTCGCTGAAAATGTTCATCATGTTGGGAATCCAGCAGCGACCAAGACTCTTGGGGCGACTACTCACGACCAAACAGGCGTTACCCCGCGACTCGCTCTCCCTTCCCTCTCAACCCCAGTCTCGTACCTTCACCCCATAACATAGAAACATAGAAACATAGAAATCAGGTGCAGGAGTAGGCCATTCGGCCCTTCGAGCCTGCACCGCCATTCAATATGATCATGGCTGATCATCCAACTCAGCAACTCAGAAACACAGCGGGTGCAGCAGCATCTATGTGGAGCGAAGGAAATAGGCAACGTTTCGGGACGAAACCCGGAAGGGTTTCGTCCCGAAACGTTGCCTATTTCCTATAGTGGAGATTGTTCAACTCTTTGCATGGAGCGAAGGAAATATGCAACGTTGCCTATTTCCTATAGTGGAGATAGAAACATAGAAATTAGGTGCAGGAGTAGAGGCCATTCAGCCCTTCGAGCCTACACCGCCATTCAATATGATCATGGCTGATCATCCAACTCAGTATCCTGTACCTGCCTTCTCTCCATACCCCCTGATCCCTTTAGCCACATCTAACTCCCTCTTAAATATAGCCAATGAACTGTGTGGCCTCAACTACCTTCTGTGGCAGAGAGTTCCAGAGATTCACCACTCCTGTGTGAAAAAAGTTGGCAAAAACGGGAAAGCAGACTATTATCTAAATGGTGGCCGATTGGGAAAGGGGGAGATGCAGCGAGACCTGGGTGTCATGGTACACCAGTCATTGAAGGTAGGCATGCAGGTGCAGCAGGCAGTAAAGAAAGCGAATGGTATGTTAGCTTTCATTGCAAAAGGATTTGAGTATAGGAGCAGAGAGGTTCTACTGCAGTTGTACAGGGTCTTGGTGAGACCACACCTGGACATAACCCCTGACACCCGTGCTAATCAAGAATTCTGGAGAAGGGACTTGACCCGAAACGTCACCCAATCCGTCTGTCCCAGAGATGCTGCCTGTCCCACTGAGATACTCCAGCCTTTTGTGTCTATCTTCAGTTTAAACCAGCTTAGAAACACTGAAACATAGAAAATAGGTGCAGGAGTAGGCCATTCGGCCCATCGAGCCTGCACCGCCATTCAATATGATCATGGCTGATCATCCAACTCAGTATCCCGTACCTGCCTTCTCTCCATACCCCCTGATCCCTTTAGCCACATCTAACTCCCTCTTA
>NC_073406.1:3528760-3533760 GCF_028641065.1 Leucoraja erinaceus | reverse complement strand
CGCCGCCCGTATAATTGGTTATGAGTTGTCATGGAATTTGAATTTGCTGGGAAGTCACAGTCCTGTCGGCAAACACTCGTATATCTCTGTCTCGACACAGGCTGGTCTCTCGATCTCACATTCCTACCGCTCCACGTCAGATATGTTGCAGAGTCTTCAGCCACTTCCAAAGCATGTCGGTGCACACCTCCAATTTGCCCCTAATGCTGCAATAATTAGCTACAAGAGCCACAGACATGGTTAAGGCAGAGGTCGGGGCGGGGATGGGGGCGGGAGTCACATGCCAGAGATTCCAACCTGTACATGGAATCTAAACTAAGGTATGGATCAGAGATAGATATGTGTACCTAATTGGTACGTGCATCAGAGGTTACGGGGAGAAGGCAGGAGAATGGGGTTAGGAGGGAGGGATAGACCAGCCATTAGACTTGACGGGCCGAATGGCCTAATTCTACTCTTATTCCTTACGAATTTATGACAATTTTGGAAAATTGAAAAGCCCATTCAGTTCGGTTTAATTTAGAGATACAGCATGGAAACAGGATTTGAGTCTAGGAGCAGGGAGGTTCTACTGCAGTTGTACAGGGTCTTGGTGAGACCACACCTGGAGTATTGCGTACAGTTTTGGTCTCCTAATCTGAGGAAAGACATTCTTCATAGCAAAAGGATTTAAGTCTAGGAGCAGGGAGGTTCTACTGCAGTTGTACAGGGTCTTGGTGAGACCACACCTGGAGTATTGCGTACAGTTTTGGTCTCCTAATCTGAGGAAAGACATTCTTGCCATAGAGGGAGTGCAGAGAAGGTTCACCAGACCGATTCCTGGGATGTCAGGACTGTCTTATGAAGAAAGACTGGATAGACTTGGTTTATACTCTCTAGAGTTTAGGAGATTGAGAGGGGATCTTATAGAAACTTACAAAATTCTTAAGGGGTTGGACAGGCTAGATGCAGGAAGATTGCTCCCGATGTTGGGGAAGTCCAGGACAAGCGTCACAGCTTAAGGATAAGGGGGAAATCCTTTTAAAACCGAGATGAGAAGAACTTTTTTCACACAGAGTGGTGAATCTCTGGAACTCTCTGCCGCAGAGGGTAATCGAGGCCACAGTTCATTGGCTATATTTAAGAGGGGGTTAGATGTGGCCCTTGTGGCTAAGGGGATCAGAGGGTATGGAGAGAAGGCAGGTATGGGATACTGAGTTGGATGATCAGCCAAAAACTCAGTGGGTGCAGCAGCATCTATGGAGCGTAGGAAATAGGCAACGTTTCGTCCCGAAACCCTTTGGGTTTCGGCCCGAAACGTTGCCTATTTCCTTTGGGTTTCGGCCCTATTTGAGGCCAGTTGAGGCCAGTTCATTGGCTATATTTAAGAGGGAGTTAGATGTGGCCCTTGTGGGGATCAGAGGGTATGGAGAGAAGGCAGGTACGGGATACTGAGTTGGATGATCAGCCATGATCATATTGAATGGCGGTGCAGGCTCGAAGGGCCGAATGGCTTACTCCTGCACCTAATTTCTATGTTTCTATGTTCACCCATTCAGTTCTATACTATCCCACCTTCTCATCCTACATACGCAAGTTGGGATGTCACGTTACAGTCGTACAGGACATGGGTGAAAGAGCACATTGTGTTGAGTTGTGGTCACCCAAAGATGGTGTTGAGCTGGAAAGGCTGCAGAGAAGATTCACGTGGATCTTGCCAGGACTGAGCTGCTGGAGCAGGGTAGGACTCTGTTCCTTGGAGCTCAGGAGGTGATCTTTTCGAGGCGTGTGTGTAAAATCCTGAAGGGGTTTGAATGTGTGAATGCACAGAGTCTTTCACCGGCAGTAGAGGAATCAGGAACCAGACGACGCAGGGTTAAGGTGAGAGAGGAACCTGGGGGCCGACATGTTTCACACAAAGGCTGGTAAGTGCACGGAACGAGCTGCCAAAGGAGGTGGTTGAGGCAGGAACTAAAACAACATTTAAAAGACATTTGGACAGGAACATGGATCGGAAAGATATGAGCCAAATGCGAGCAGGTGTGACTAATACAGATATATAAAGCTGGAGTAACTCAGCGACCCAGCCAGTATCTCTGGGGGGAAAAAGGAATAGGTGACGTTTTGGGTCGAGACCCTTCTTCAGGCTGAGAGTCAGGGGAGAGGGGGAACGTGGCATTTGCTAATGTGTAGATGGGGCATCTTGGGTTAGCACGGGCAAGTCGGGCCAAAGGGCCTGTTTCCACACTATGACTCAAGTGGAATCCTGAGCAAGGGAACTAAAATTAAATCTCAGACAGTTCAATATTTATCCAGTGAGTATATCTTTGTGTAGTGACATTGACATTGACACAATACAAAGATTAACTACAGAAGTTAAAAGAATATATACATACTTGGTGAGTGAGTTAGGGGTGCAAGACAGGGCAGGGAGCTGAGACTAAGATGTGGTGTCTTTGCTAAGTAAATAGTGGAATCTCGGTCTCATTGTCTAGTTCCTGTAGATCGCAGATTCCTAGGTCGTAAGGTCGTGAGTAAGGCCATTCGGCCCATCAAGACTCTTCCGTCATACAGTCATGGCTGATCTATCTCTCCATCCTAACCCCATTCTCCTGCCTCTATCTATCTCATTTTGTGTCTATCTTTGGTGTAAACTGGCATCAGCAGTTCCCTCCGACACAGCTCGCCGTTAAATATCCAGGACAATGAGCGGCATATTGGGCAGCACAGTGACACAGCGGGTAGAGTTGCTGCCCCACAGCGCCAGAGACCCCGGGGTTCGATCCCGACTACGGGTGCTGTCTGTACGGAGTTTGCACGTTCTCCCCGTGACCTGCGCGGGTTTTCTCCAAGATCTTCAGTTTTCTTCCCACACTCCCGAAGACGTGCAGGTTTGTAAATTAGCTGGCTCGGTTTAAATGTAAAATATTGTTCGGGATGTGCGGGGGTCGCTGGCCGGTATGGACACGGTGGGCCGAAGGGCCTGTTTCCGTGCCATATCTCTACACCAAACTAAACTTCTAATCACATTGCCTGCCCATGGTATACAAATCTCACGCTTGCCCTGGGCAGCCTGACTTCAGCAAGCAAAGAAATGACTGGGTTAGACTTTGAGCCTAATTGATTCTTTGAAATGCCCTACATTACAGGGTGGGGCAGATCATTTGAAACACCAGTCAGACATCTCTTCAATTAATTCCACTTCCTCTGCCCTTTTAGGCTGCTTACTAAAATGCTTCCCTTCCCCGTGGGCAAGTTAGTGCCGCTGTTTGCATTGGGGACAAGAAATCTGCCGCTAAAGGTCAGAGGCCAAAGTGGTACTTTTAGTTGACAGCGCGGAAACAGGCCCTTCGACCTGCCGACCCCAGCACACTAACGCTATCCGACACACACTAGAGACAATTTACGCTTATACCCAGGCAATTAACCTACGAACCCTGTCTGAAGAAGGGTTTCGGCCCGAAACGTTGCCTATTTCCTTCGCTCCATAGATGCTGCTGCACCCGCTGAGTTTCTCCAGCTTTTTTGTGTAACCTTCAATTAACCTACGAACCTGCACGCCTTTGGAGTGTGGGAGGAAACCGGAGTGCCCGGAGAAAACGCACGCGGTCACGGGGAGAACCCGTAGCAGGGTTCGAACCCAGGTCTCCGGCGCCGTGAGACAGCAACTCGGTGGGCCGAAGGGCCTGTTTCCGCAGCGCCACCCTCTCCTCTTAAAACAATGCCCTTGACCCCTGCTGCTGGAGGACAAGGAAGGGAAGAGATTGACCTTTCTTTCACCTTCCATCACAGTGAGGAATGTGGAGGAGTCACTGTGGTGGATGTTTACGTTAAAACGTACTTTGTGTGTCTTGTTGCATTTTATTGGTATGACTGTACGGCAAATCTAATCTTGCAAACCATACTTAGATAATAAAGTATCATTATGATCAGACTTTGATTTTTCACGCAGCGAAAAAGGCTGTGCCTATCTACCTTATCTCGGACGCTGATAATATTATATACTCCCCGCAACCTGCAGATCCCTCGGTCTGCTTCAATCGTACATCTACGATGTTAGTTCAGCTTGTTCTTGCTTTCCCCGTTTGACTGGAGCACATTTTAATATTCAACGTTTCATTAAAAAAAAAACATTTGGACAGGTACAGAGGTCTAGAGGGATATGGGGTAACCGCAGGTGGGTTGTTCTAGTGTAGATGGGATATGCTAGCCGGTGTGGCCAAGTTGGGCCGAAGGGCCTGTTTCCACACTCTAAGACTCCAAGTACTTTAATGAATCTATAATTCTGTCTTCAAGATTCAAGATTCAAGTGAGTTTATTGTCATGTGTCCCAGATAGGTCAATGAAATTCTTGCTTCAGCACAACAGAACATAGTAGGCATTGACTACAGAACAGATCAGTGTGTCCATATACCATGATATAAATATATACACACATGAATAAATAAACTGATAAAGTGCAAATAACAGATAATGGGCTACTAATGTTCATAGTTTTGGCTGAGCCAAGTTTAATAGCCTGATGGCTGTGGGGAAGTAGCTATTCCTGAACCTGGACGTTGCAGTCTTCAGGCTCCTGTACCTTCTACCTGAAGGTAGCAGGGAGATGAGTGTGTGGCCAGGATGGTGTGTGGGTCTTTGATGATACTGCCAGCCTTTTTGAGGCAGCGACTGCGATAAATCCCCTCGATGGAAGGGAGGTCAGAGCCGATGATGGACTGGGCAGTGTTTACTACTTTTTGGAGTCTTTTCCTCTCCAGGGCGCTCAAGTTGCCGAACCAAGCCACGATGCAACCGGTCAGCATGCTCTCGACTGTGCACCTGTAGAAGTTAGAGAAAGAGTCCTCCTTGACAAACCGACTCTCTGTAATCTTCTCAGGAAATAGAGGCGCTGATGAGCCTTCTTAATAATTGCGTTAGTGTTCTCTGGAGCAGGAGAGATCTTCAGAGTCAGAGCTAATCGGGGTCAGTCCCAGAGATTTGCATAATAGGCGTGCGTGCCCAGCCCAACTTGAAACGTT
>NC_073406.1:3518760-3523760 GCF_028641065.1 Leucoraja erinaceus | reverse complement strand
CTCTCCATACCCCCTGATCCCCTTGGCCACATCTAACTCCCTCTTAAATATAGCCAATGAACTGGCCTCAACTGGCCACAAATAGGGCCGAAACCCAAAGGAAATAGGCAACGTTTCGTCCCGAAACCCTTTGGGTTTCGACCCGAAACGTTGCCTATTTCCTACGCTCCATAGATGCTGCTGCACCCGCTGAGTTTTTGGCTGATCATCCAACTCAGTATCCCATCCCTGCCTTCTCTCCATACCCCCTGATCCCCTTAGCCACAAGGGCCACATCGAACTCCCTCTTAAATATAGCCAATGAACTGTGGCCTCGACTACCCTCTGCGGCAGAGAGTTCCAGAGATTCACCACTCTCTGTGTGAAAAAAGTTCTCCTCATCTCGGTTTTAAAGGATTTCCCCCTTATCCTTAAGTTGTGACCCCTTGTCCTGGACTTCCCCAACATCGGGAACAATCACGTCATAAGGTCATAAGTGATAGGGGCCAAATAGGCCAAATAGGCCATTCGGCCCATCAAGCCTACTCCGCCATTCTATCTCTCCCTCCTGAAGGGCCTGTCCCACTTTCACAACGTAATTCCCGAATTCTCCCGAGTTTTTCCCCCTCGATCCAAACTCGCAGAATGTTCGTAACGATTCCGTAGATGTATCGTAGCGGCTCGTTCCATTAGCCCGTATGTACGTAGTCGGGGCATCAGCTAAGTCGGGACGTTTTTTTCCAGCCCGATAAAAAATTTCCACGAGTAAAAAAAATGGTCGGGGTGAAAGAATTAAGTCATGGCAGTGGGACCGGCCTGTAACCCCATTCTCCTGCCTTCACCCCATATCCCCTGACACCCGCACTAACCAACAATCTATCCATCTCTGCCGTAAAAATATCCACTGACTTGTGGCCTCCACAGCCGTCTGTGGCAAAGAATTCCACAGATTCACCACCCTCTGGCTAAAGAAATTCCTCCTCATCTCCTTCCTAAAAGAACGTCCTTTAATTCTGAGGCTGTGCCCTCTGGTCCTAGACTCTCCCACCAGTGGAAACATCCTCTCCACATCCACTCTATCCAGGCCTTTCACAATTCTGTACGTTTCAATGAGGTTTCCCCCTCATCCTTCTAAACTCCAGCGAGCACGGGCCCAGTGCCGACAAACGCTCATCGTAGGTTAAACCACTGGATCCTGGGATAGTTCTTGTAGAATGGAAGTTCCTGCGAAACTCAGACTGAGGACGGAGCGAGGCTCAGATTGTGATCAGGTCCAGCTGGAGGATGTAATTCAAACTAACTAACATGCTAATTTAAAAGCTAACTTACATGCTCATTATATTCCTAAATATGAATATAACACCAAAAAATATTGTTGACCAAAGAATGAGGTCAGTGTTTGATACCGGAAGGAAGGATGGGGTTGAGTCAGAGTATAGAAGAGAGATCGGGCAACTGTCCATATGGTGCCAGTGCAATAACCTGGCCCTCAACACCAGCAAAACCAAGGAACTGATTGTGGACTTTGGAAGGAGTAGGAGGGGGTCCCACAGCCCCATTTATATCAACGGGTCGATGGTTGAAAGGGTCAAGAGCTTCAAATTCCTGGGCGTGCACATCTCTGAAGATCTTTCCCGGTCCGAGAACACTAATGCAATTATCAAGAAAGCTCATCAGCGCCTCTACTTCCTGAGAAGATTACGGAGAGTCGGTTTGTCAAGGAGGACTCTCTCTAACTTCTACAGGTGCACAGTCGAGAGCATGCTGACCGGTTGCATCGTGGCTTGGTTCGGCAATTTGAGCGCCCTGGAGAGGAAAAGACTACAAAAAGTAGTAAACACTGCCCACTCCATCATCGGCTCTGACCTCCCTTCCATCGAGGGGATTTATCGCAGTCGCTGCCTCAAAAAGGCTGGCAGTATCATCAAAGACCCACACACCATCCTGGCCACACACTCATCTCCCCGCTACCTTCAGGTAGAAGGTACAGGAGCCTGAAGACTGCAACGTCCAGGTTCAGGAATAGCTACTTCCCCACAGCCATCAGGCTATTAAACCTGGCTCGGACAAAACTCTGAACATTAATAGCTGTTATTTGCACTTTATCAGTTTATTTATCCATGTGTGTATATATTTATATCATGGTATATGGACACACTGATCTGTTTTGTAGTCAATGCCTACTGTGTTCTGTGTGCTGAAGCAAAGCAAGAATTTCATTGTCCTATACAGGGACACATGACAATAAACTCACTTGAACTTGAACTTGAGCTTGATTAAAGGAACACAAATAGCCTGCAGATGTAACTAGTTTACATAGACTATATTCAACAAAGGAACACAAAAGTGCTGGAGAAACTCAGCGGGTGCGGCAGCATCTATGGAGCGAAGGAAATAGGCGACGTTTGCCTATTCCCTTTGCTCCATGCAAAGAGTTGAACAGCCTCCAATGTAGGAAATAGGCAACGTTTCGGGCCGAAACCCGCAAGGGTTTCGTCCCGAAACGTTGCCTATTTCCTTCGCTCCACATAGATGCTGCTGCACCCGCTGAGTTTGTCTACCTTCGATTTTCCAGCATCTGCAGTTCCTTCTTAAACACATTCAACAAAGACCAGGACAGACCAGGAGCAGGCCATTCGGCCCGCAACCTCGTGGCCAAACACGATGCCAAGTTAAAGGGCCTGTCCCACTTTGCTGAGTTACTCACGAATTCTCCCTGGATTTCCCCTGGATTCAAACTCGCAGAATGTCCGTAGGAGTCCGTGGATATATCGTGGCGGTTCGTTATACCAGCCGTAGGTACTCTGGGCTATTTTTATTTTTTACCCTGACGCTCCGAGTACCCACAGCTGGCGATACGACCCGCTACGATACATCCACGGACTCGTTCCGAACATTCTGCGGGTTTGAAATCAGCCAGCATCTGTGGAGGGAATACACGGCTGACCTGACCTGACCTGACCTGACTCTCAGCTGAATGCATTTCGTTGTCTCTGTTGTTCACTGTACACTGACAATGACAATTAAATTGAATCTGAATCTGAATCTGAGCTGCATCAAGGGCGATTGCTGTATCTCTAAAGCCTCCGCTCTGCGGTGGATTACGACAAGCGTCTCTCGTTTGTGACAAGGCCCTTCCTACGCTGCTGGACGTGGGGGGGGGCAGGACACGTGGTGGACTGGAGACGCCCCTCAAAATTAGGGAAGGGATTCCACGCCAGTGGCAGGGGGCGGGTGGGGGATAAATTGGTGACATTTGGGCAATGTATGTCAACAGTATTGTATAAAATGTCGGAAAATGTCAGATGATTTTTGTTTTTTTGCACGGTTCATGTATCAAATATATTTATTACCCAAGTAAAGTCTATTTTGAAATTTAAAAAAAATTTCTCCAGAACCTGCCAACTCTGTGTGCCCAGATCTCCACTCCCAAGGGGGGGGGGGGGGGGGGAGTGCAGTGGAGAGACAAGTTTTTTTGGCCTTCCATCACAGCAATGTGATGGATATTAATGTAAATTATGTTGCGGTCTTGGGTCTATTTGTTTGTAATGTACGGCTGCAGAAACGGCATTTCGTTTGGACCTCAAGGGGCCCAAATGACAAATAAATTGAATCTTGAATCTTGAATCTTGGTCCTGCAGCGAGTCCTTTAGAAGATAAACATTCGGCCACAGAGGGCAGGGTTTATGCTGCCTCGATGCGATGTTGCCTCGATGCCAGGACCACTTCACGGTCCAACCCCACACATCAAAGCTGTAATTAAATACATTGTGAAACAAAAGGTTCAAAGGGGAGGGGGTGGTGGGGGGGGGGGGGGAGGGAGGGGGAGGGGGAGGGGGTGGGGGGGTGCCCGGGTGGCACAGCGGTAGAGTTGCTACCTATTACAGCCCATAAGGGCCTGTTCCACGTCCCCGAGTTATTCACGAGTTTTCAAACTCGCAGAACGTTCCTAACGAGTCCGTGGATATATCGTAGCGGCTCGCTATGCCAGCCGTAGGTACTCGGGGGCATCAGAGACCCGGCTGCATGTGCTGTCTGTGCGGAGTTTGCACGTTCTCCCCATAGGTTTTCATAGAAACATAGAAATTAGGTGCAGGAGTAGAGGCCATTCGGCCCTTCGAGCCTGCACCATTCGCCATTCAATGTGATCATGGCTGATCATCCAACTCAGTATCCCGTACCTGCCTTCTCTCCAGCGGGTGCAGCAGCATCTATGTGGAGCGAAGGAAATAGGCAACGTTTCGGGACGAAACAAGGAAGGGTTTCGTCCCGAAACGTTGCCTATTTCCTATAGTGGAGATAGAAACATAGAAATTAGGTGCAGGAGTAGAGGCCATTCAGCCCTTCGAGCCTGCACCGCCATTCAATATGATCATGGCTGATCATCCAACTCAGTATCCCGTACCTGCCTTCTCTCCATACCCCCTGATCCCCTTAGCCACAAGGGCCACATCTAACTCCCTCTTAAATATAGCCAATGAACTGTGTGGCCTCGACTACCCTCTGTGGCAGAGAGTTCCAGAGATTCACCACTCTCTGTGTGAGAAAAGTTCTTCTCATCTCGGTTTTAAAGGATTTCCCCCTTATCCTTAAGCTGTGACCCCTTGTCCTGGACTTCCCCAACATCGGGAGCAATCTTCCTGCATCTAGCCTGTCCAACCCCTTAAGAATTTTGTAAGTTTCTATAAGATCCCCTCTCAATCTCCTAAATTCTAGAGAGTGTTAACCAAGTCTATCCAGTCTTTCTTCATAAGACAGTCCTGACATCCCAGGAATCAGTCTGGTGAACCTTCTCTGCACTCCCTCTATGGCAATAATGTCCTTCCTCAGATTTGGAGACCAAAACTGTACGCAATACTGCAGGTGTGGTCTCACCAAGACCCTGTACAACTGCAGTAGAACCTCCCTGCTCCTAGACTCAAATCCTTTTGCTATGAAGAATGTATTTCCTCAGATTAGGAGACCAAAACTGTACGCAATACTCCAGGTGTGGTCTCACCAAGACCCTGTACAACTGCAGT
>NC_073406.1:3513760-3516260 GCF_028641065.1 Leucoraja erinaceus | reverse complement strand
TAAACTGGAGGTGGTGGAGGGAGACTCAAGCCGGAAAAGCATTTGTTTGGGGGAAGAGAGATCTACCTTAAGTCGTTCGAGTTAACTTGGCCACGCCGACGCACTTGTCCCACCTGCTCGCGTTTGCCCCATATCCCTCGTCTGAAGAAGGGTTTCGGCCCGAAACGTTGCCTATTTCCTTCGCTCCATAGATGCTGCTGCACCCGCTGAGTTTCTCCAGCTTTTTTGTGTAACCTCCCTCTAAACCTGTCCAATTGAGTCTTAAACATTGCGATCATTCCCACTGCCTCAACTACCTCCTCCGGCAGCTCGTTCCAAACCCTTGTGTGAAAAAGTCACCCTGTCCAGAGGTTTTTGTTTTAAATTGTGTTATAGTTCCTGCCTCAACTACCTACTCTGGCAGCTTGTTCCTGTGTGTGTGTGAAATGTTGCCGTTCAGATTTCTGCCTGACCTCAGCTGAGTTACTCCAGCAGTTTGTGTTCCACGCGAGACCCCGTGTGCTCCACGCGAGACCCCCCATGTGTGTTCCACGCGAGACCCCCCATGTGTGCTCCACGCGAGACCCCCCATGTGTGTTCCACGCGAGACCCCCATGTGTGTTCCACGCGAGACCCCCATGTGTGCTCCACGCGAGACCCCCATGTGTGTTCCACGCGAGACCCCCCATGTGTGTTCCACGCGAGACCCCCCATGTGTGTTCCACGCGAGACCCCCATGTGTGTTCCACGCGAGACCCCCATGTGTGTTCCACGCGAGACCCCCATGTGTGTTCCACGCGAGACCCCCCCATGTGTGTTCCACGCGAGACCCCCCCCATGTGTGTTCCACGCGAGACCCCCATGTGTGTTCCACGCGAGACCCCCATGTGTGTTCCACGCGAGACCCCCCCCATGTGTGTTCCACGCGAGACCCCCATGTGTGTTCCACGCGAGACCCCCATGTGTGTTCCACGCGAGACCCCCATGTGTGTTCCACGCGAGACCCCCCCATGTGTGTTCCACGCGAGACCCCCATGTGTGTTCCACGCGAGACCCCCAGCGTCCGCGCTTTCTTTGTGTTTGGGACCCCACAAACTTCTTGGGAACTTTATATCGAAACAAAAAAAGTTTTTGAGGTTGATCCCCCGAGCGCTTGGGGGTCGGGCCCCGCGAACACGGGGAACACAGGCAGGGGTTGAGAGGGGGAAGGGGGTAGATCAGCCACGATTGAACGGAGGAGTGGACCCGCTGGGGCAGGATTGCCCAATTTTTCCTGCTCGGATGACTTGAGAACTCACGGGGCCGCCCTGTTGTGTAACGTTAGTCACAGCCGCTTAGATCTTTGGAATAAAGGGGTGGCCATTTAAGACTTTTTCCACCCAGAGAGTTGTGTGAATTTGTGGAATTCCCCGCCACAGAGGGCAGTGGAGGCCAAGTCACTGGGTGGATTTGAGAGAGAGTTAGATAGAGCTCTAGGGGCTAGTGGAATCAAGGGATATGGGGAGAAGGCAGGCACGGGTAATAATAGATTGGGGCCGATCAGCCATGATCACAATGGATTTTTGATGATCACAACATATTTTTCTATGTTTCTATGAAAGATCGAGGGGGATAGGATTTTGGGCGAATGGGAAGTACGGACTCGAAGGGCCGAATGGCCTCCTCCTGCACCTATTTTCTATGTTTCTATCTTCCAACGTGGCAGGCCATTCGGCCCGTCGAGTCCGTACCTCCCCAATCGCCCCAAATTCCTATCCCCTTTCAATCTTTCACAGAAACGTGGAAAAACAGGTGCAGGAGTAGGCCATTCGGCCCTTCGAGCCAGCGCCGCCATTCAATGTGATCGTGGCTGGCCGTCCCCAATCAGTACCCCGTTCCTGCCTTCTCCCCCATATCCCCTTGATCCCTTTAACCCGAAGAGCTAAATCTAACTCTATAACTAAATCTAAATCTAACTCCCATCTCTTGAAAACTTCCAGTGAGTTGCGTTGCGTTGCGTTCTGTGGCAGAGAATTCCGCAGATTCACAACTCTCTGGGTGGAACTGGCAAGAGGGGCGAGGTTTTTTTTGGAGTAAGGAGGAGGGGGGTGAGCCTTTGAGGAGGTCTGCTCTCGATAGCCTGTCTTTAGGGGGTGATTTTATTTGGAGGGGGGGGGAGGAAAAGGTGACAAAACGCGAATATATATATATATATTAGACCAAGTGCGGACCCGTTGGGTCTGTTCCCCCAACGGGCGGTTGGGGGGGGGGGGGCGGCATGCAGCGTCACACACTAACTACCCCCACCCCCACTCACGCTAATGGAGGGGAGAGAGAGGGGAGGAGAGAGGAGAGGAGAGGGAGAGAGGGGAGGGTGGGGGCGAGAAGGAGAGGGGGGAAAGAGGAGAGGAAGAGAGTGGGGAGAGGAGGGGAGAGGAGAGGGAGGGAGGAGAGAGAGAGAGGGGAGGAGAGGTAGGGAGGAGAGGAGAGGAGAGGGGGGGAGAGGAGAGGGGGGAGAGAGAGGAGAGAGAGAGGAGAGGAG
>NC_073406.1:3453760-3508760 GCF_028641065.1 Leucoraja erinaceus | reverse complement strand
AACTGTGTGTGGCCCCTGGTTCTGGACTCCCCCAACATCGGGAACATGTTTCCTGCCTCTAGTGTGTCCAAGCCCTTAACAATCTTATATGTTTCAATGAGATCCCCTCTCATCCTTCTAAACTCCAGAGTGTACAAGCCCAGCCGCTCCAGTTTCTGCTCCCCTGTTTCTTAAAAGTTGCGCTAGCCCCAGCCTCAACTACCTCCTCCGGCAGCTCGTTCCGTACACCCACCACCCCCTCAGGTTCCCATTAAATCTTTCCCCCTCTCATCTTAAACCCGTGTCCTCTGGTTCTCGATGTCCCGCCGTCTCTGGGCTCGAGTCTCTGCGCGACCACGCGATCTCTGTGGAAGTGTGACTATCCTCTCCTTCTCTCCTTCCCTCAAAAGTGGGACATCCTTCAGATGGTGTGGAACGACACACTGATCTATGCGTACAGTGTGTGTAACGTGGTGGAGGGCGACCAGGATAACTGGCTGCGGACTAACTGGATCTACCGCGGGGAGGCCCAGCGCATCTTCATCGAGCTCAAGTTCAACGTGCGAGACTGTAACACCTTCCCCGACATCGCCACCACCTGCAAGGAGACCTTCAACCTCTTCTACGCCGAGTCCGACTTCGACTACGGCACGATATTCCGGAAGAACCAGTTCACCAAAATCGACACCATCGCCCCGGACGAGATCACGAGGCAGGAGGATCTGGACGGTCGGGTGGTGAGGGTGAACATGGAGGTGCGTTCAGTCGGGTCGCTCAAGAAGAAGGGGTTCTACCTGGCGTTCCAGGACGTGGGGGCGTGCGTGGGCATCATGTCCGTGCGGGCCTACTACAAGAAGTGCCCGACCCTGGAGCGCGGCATGGCGCTCTTCCCCGAGACCACGGCCGGAGCCGACTCCCAGGCGCTGTCCGAAGTCATCGGCACTTGCCTGGACCACGCGGTGGCCCTTCAGGAGCCCCCGAAGATGCACTGCAACACCGACGGCAAGTGGCTGGTCCCCGTGGGCCAGTGTGTGTGCATGGCGGGATACGAGATCGTGGGCAGCAAGTGCGCAGGTAAGCGTGGCCGCTGGAATCGCCATTAACACGGTCTTCCTTGTCTGCATTGTCAGCGTCTGGGTGAACATATGACGAGCCTTTGACAGCTCTGGGCCTCGACTCGCTGGAGTTTAGAAGGTTGAGGGGGGAGAACCTCATTGAAACTTACAGAATAATGAAAGGCCTGGATAGAGTGGATGTGGAGAGGATGTTTCCCACTGGTGGGAGAGTCTAGGACCAGAGGACGCAGCCTCAGAATAAAAGGACGTAACTTTTGAAAGGAGATGAGGATGAATCTCTTTAGTCGGAGGGTGGTGAATCTGTGGAATTCATTGCCACAGACGGCTGTGGAGGCCAAGTCGATGGATATTTTTAAGGCGGAGATTGATAGATTCTTGATTAGTACGGGTGTCATGGGCTTATGGGGAGAAGGCAGGAGAATGGGGTTGAGAGGGAGAGGTAGATCAGCCATGATTGAATGGCGGAGTAGACTTAATGGGTTAATTCTGCTCCTAGACTTTATTAACTTATTGTTCAGGGCACTGCGTCCAAGAGTCGGGATGTCGTGATGCAGCTGTCTCTAAGACTTGGGTTCGGCCACATTTGGAGCGTTGCGCGCAAGTCTGGATGGCCCTCCCCCCTAGCAGGAAGGTGGTGAAGGCTTTGGAGAGGTTTATTTTACCAGAATGGTTGCAATTTACACTAGTGTATATCAGGAGATTTCCTGTGGACCAAAAAAATTAAAATCTCCAGATACCAATCAGTTCGCAATAACCAACCTGATCTCCCGGTGGCCCAGCATTTCACCCCCACCCCCCCTTCCCATTCCCAATCCGACCTTTCTGTCCTGGGCCTCCTCTCCTCCATGGCCAGAGTGAGTCCCACCGCAAACTGGAGGAGCAGCACCTCGTATTCCGCTTGGGCAGTTTACACCCCAGCGGTATGAACATTGACTTCTCCAATTTCAGGTAGTCCCTGCTTTCTCCCTCCTTCCCCTCCCCTCCCCAGCTCCCCCACAGCCCACTGTCTCTGCCTCTTCCTTTCTTCTTCCCACCCCACCCCCCCCCACCCCCCCCAGTCTGAAGAAGGGCCTCGACCCGAAACGTCACCTATTCCTTCGCTCCATAGACGCTGCCTCACCCGCTGAGTTACTCCAGCTTTATTGTCCACTTTCGATTTTTCCAGCATCTGCAGTTCTTTCTTAAAGATGCTTAATTGTGGTTGGCATGGTAATGAGGTAACGAAAGGATGTGCGGATGTGACAATTGCCCACTAGTCTTGTTGACCACTAGCAGAGCAAAACAGGTTTCAGACACATTATCTCCCAGATGTTATTGTCTGGTTGGTGAACAAAACACAACTGCAATAGTTGGGAAGACCACCACTTTTTTCCGGGGTCGAACCTGAGGCAGGAATCTGGTTTCCAATGAGAACACCTTTTGCACGGCCAAACATGGGGTGGCTCAGCAGGTTAGGCAGCATCTCTGGGAGGTATGGATGGGGCAAAGGCTCAGCTCGGGACCCTGCTTCGAATCTGAAACGTCACCGGTCCATGACCTCCAGAGATGTTGTCTGACATGTTGAGTTACTCCAGCACTTTGTGTCTTTTTTTTGTGTAAACCTGCACCTGCAGTTCCATGTGCGTAATCGGGTTAGACTTGGAGATGTGTAAAGTTGCAGACTTTGAGAATTCATGTGTGTGGTGCACTGAGATTTAGTTATTGTGTGGTTCTGATCTCAGAATGATATCACTTGGGTACAACCCACAAAGGTGGTTAAACAGGTGGGACCTGATCACTGAGATTTAGTTCCAGATTGTTTCACCTCTTTGCCTCCCACCTGCCCCCTCCTTACAGTCTGACGATCTGAATTCCATTCTGTTGAAACTCATTGCCACAGACGGCTGTGGAGGCCACAAGTCAGCGGATATATTTAAGGCGGAGATAGATAGGTTCGTGATTAGTGCGGGTATCAGAGGGCAGGAGAATGGGGTTAGGAGGGGAGAGATAGATCAGCCATGATTGAATGGCAGAGTAGACTAGATGGGCCGAATGGCCTAATTCTGCATGAAGAAGGGCCCCCCCGATCTGGAACGTCACCCCCCCTTTCTCTCCGGAGATGTTGAGTGACCCGCTGAGTTACTCCGGCTGGCCCTTTGTGTGTCAATCTTCACACTGGTTCCATGTTTTCCCACTTTCCCCATCCACTCCATACTCTCTGGTGGGCAATTCCAAGATTACTCCAGCACTTTGTGTCTATCTTTGATTTAAACCAGCATCTGCAGTTCTCTGCCTCTGCTTGGGAACATTATTTCAGGTGTAAAGAGGGGCAGTGAAAAGCTTTGTGTTGCATCCTACCCAACCAGATCTAATTCGATACATCAAGAGGATCACGGCAATGGGAAGATACAGAGTGCAGAATATAGAATCACTGGATGGGTTTAAGAGAGAGTTAGATAGAGCTCTAGGGGAGTTATGGGATATGGGGAGAAGGCAGGCACTGGTTATTGACTGGCACCAGGGACTAACTCTACTGAACGTTTTTCCTTCCATTATTTATTATGTAAAAGAATATGTCTGTTCTGATTGTGTTTATAGTTTGTTTGGTTGTTTGTCTTTTGCACAAAAGTCCGCGAGCATTGCCACTTTCATTTCACTGCACATCTCGTATGTGTATGTGACAAATAAACTTGACTTGACTTGAGAGGGGACAATCATCCATGATCACAATGAATGGCGGTACTGGCTCGAAGGGCCGAATGGCCTCCTCTTGCACTTATTTTCTATGTTTCGATGACCCCTACAGCAGTATCTCGGTGATCTTAAACTACCTGGCACTAAATATTATTGTCAATCTGCACAATGTGAATGGATCAAATGTAATCATGTGTTTAAGAGGGGAACTGCAGATGCTGGAGAATCGAAGGTTACACAAAAAAGCTGGAGAAACTCAGCGGGTGCAGCAGCATCTATGGAGCGAAGGAAATAGGCAACGTTTCGGGCCGAAACCGAAGGGTTTCGGCCCGAAACGTTGCCTATTTCCTTCGCTCCATAGATGCTGCTGCACCCGCTGAGTTTCTCCAGCTTAAATGTAATCATGTATTGTGTTAAGACTTCTCTGGATGCTTTCAAGAGGGAGCTAGATCGGGCTCTTAAAGATGGCAGAGTCAGGGGATATGGGGGAGAAGGCAGGAACGGGGTACTGATTGGGGATGATCAGCCGTGGTCATATTGAATGGCGGTGCTGGCTCGAAGGGCCGAATGGCCTCTACTCCTGCACCTATTTTCTATGTTTCTCGGCATTATAGTGGGACCGTTCCAAAGACAAAGTCCAATGTCGGCGATGCTCAGTTTTAGTTTAGTGGATCTGCGTGGAAAGAGGCCCTTCAGCCCATCGAGTCCATGCCGACCAGTAATCCTCCTACGCCAACCACTGTCCTACAAATTTACCAATTGTACAAACCTACGGACGTCTTTGGAGTGTGTGGGGGGGGAAACCGGAGCGCCTGGAGAAAACCCACGCAGGTCACCGGGGGGCGGGAGAACGTGCAAACTCCGCACGGACAGCACCCGCGGTCAGGGTCGAAAACCCGGGTCTCTGGCGCTGTGAGGCAGCGACTCTACCCGTGGATGGGACAGTACCCTGGTTTATGGAAGGGCCGTTCGGAAGCCTGATGACAGAGAGGGGGGGGGGGGGGGAGGAGATGTTCCTGGGTCTGGTGGTGGGTGGGGGGTGGGTGGGAGAGAGAAGAAGGAATGACCAGGGTGGGACCAGTACAGCGGGTGCAGCAGCAGCTACGGAGCGAAGGAAATAGGCAACGTTTCAGGCCGAAACTCTGAAATAAATAGGTAATGTTTCGGGCCAAAACCCTAAGGAAATAGGTAACGTTTCGGGCTGAAACCCTAAGGAAATAGGTAACGTTTCGAGTCGAAAACCTGAAAGAAATAGGTAATGTTTCAGGCCAAAACCCTAAGGAAATAGGTTACGTTTCGGGTCGAAACCCTGAAATTAATAGGTAATGTTTCAGGCCAAAACCCTAAGGAAATAGGTAACGCTTCGGGCCGAAACCCTGAAATTAATAGGTAATGTTTCAGGCCAAAACCCTAAGTAAATAGGTAACGTTTCGGGTCGAAACCCTGAAATTAATAGGTAATGTTTCAGGCCAAAACCCTAAGGAAATAGGCAACGTTTCGGGCCGAAACCATGAAATTAATAGGTAATGTTTCGGGCCAAAACCCTAAGGAAATAGGTAACGTTTCGGGTCGAAACCCTGAAATAAATAGGTAATGTTTCAGGCCAAAACCCTAAGGAAATAGGCAACGTTTCGGGTCGAAACCCTGAAATTAATAGGTAATGTTTCGGGCCAAAACCCTAAGGAAATAGGTAACGTTTCGGGTCGAAACCCTTCCGGGTTTCGGCCCGAAACGTTGCCTATTTCCTTCGCCCCCACATTAGATGCTGCTGCACCCGCTGAGTTTCTCCAGCACTTTTGTCCACCAAGCCTTTGATTATGTTGCCTGCTTTAAAGTTAAGACTAAGAGCTTTCA
This sequence comes from Leucoraja erinaceus, assembly GCF_028641065.1. Lineage (NCBI taxonomy): Eukaryota > Metazoa > Chordata > Chondrichthyes > Rajiformes > Rajidae > Leucoraja > Leucoraja erinaceus. The sequence goes on along the minus strand of NC_073406.1, from coordinate 3,503,178 downwards.
GCCAGGTGGGGGATGGGGGGAGGAGGAGGAGTGGGGCTGGGGGTGGGGGTGGAAAGAGCCCTCTGAAAGAATTCACAGGACAATGGGCGCTTTTGTGCAGCCGGTTTGTTTAATGAGACACGACCTCTGCCGTTCAGCGGTGAGCTTTGTGAGAGGACCTTCCCCGTTTTTTTCTCTCTCGCATAAGTGAAATTCCTTCACTGCCTGCGATAAACATGCATTCCACAGGCCCGGCCCTTAGCCTGGAAAGATTGAAGCGCTGACAATGAAAGGGGGGGAATCTCATTGAAACATATAAGATTGTTAAGGGTTCGGACACGCTAGAGGCAGGGAACATGTTCCCGATGCTTGGGGGAGAGGAGAGGAGAGGGGAGGTGGGGGGAGAGAGGAGAGGGGGGGAGGGGGGGGGGAAGGGGAGGGAGGGGAGAGATGGGGGGGAAGAGAGAAAGAGGGCGGGGGAGAGGGGGAGGGACTCCAGAACCAGGGGCCACACAGTTTTAAGAATAAGGGGTAACAATCCGTTTACAACGGAGACGAGGAAACACTTTTTCTCACACAGAGAGAGTTGTGAGTCTGTGGAATTCTCTGCCTCGGAGTGTGTGCTGGGGTGGAGGCTGGTTCTCTGGATGCTTTCATAGAAACATGGAAAATAAGGTGCAGGAACAGTGGGCCATTCAGCCCTTCGAGCCTGCACCACACACAGAGAGTGGTGAATCTCTGGAACTCTCTGCCACAGAGGGTAGTCGAGGCCACACAGTTCATGGCTATATTTAAGAGGGAGTTAGATGTGGCCCTTGTGGCTAAGGGGATCAGGGGGTATGGAGAGAAGGCAGGTACGGGATACTGAGTTGGATGATCAGCCATGATCATATTGAATGGCGGTGCAGACTCGAAGGGCCGAATGGCCTCTACTCCTGCACCTAATTTCTATGTTTCTATGTCTATTCAATATGATCGTGGCTTTCAAGAGAGAGCTTGGAAAAAAATGGCACGGGGGAGAGAAGGCAGGAACGGGGTACTGATAGGGGATGGATCAGCCATGATCGCATTGAATGGTGGTGCTGGCTCGAAGGGCCGAATGGCCTACTGATCCTGCACCTAGTGCCTAAAAATGCTGGAGAAACTCAGTGGGGGGGGGGGGGGGGGGGGGGGGGGGGGGGGGCAGCATGAAGGAAATGGGCAACGTTTTCCTATTTCCTTCGCTCCATAGATGCTGCCTCACCCGCTGAGTTCATCCAGGCTTGCTCTGTGTTGCTAACCCCCCCCCCTCTCCCCCCCCCCCCCCCCCCCCCACCCCCTCGACCAGACTCACTGAAGCCGGAATGCTAACAACCTTTCAGTTCTGATCTCCTCCTGTTCTCGGGTCGGGTCAATTGGTGACCCTTGGCAACCGCAAAGAATTTCCAGGAGCAGTCTCGGGGTCAACAACCCCGCTGCCCCCATCTTTAATAGATTAACCCGCCCACTCAATAGACAATAGATGCCCTTCGAGCCAGCACCGCCATTCAATGCGATCACGGCTGATCATCCCCAATCAGTACCCCACCCCCCCCAGTTCCTGCCTTCTCCCCATATCCCCCCCCGTCTCCGCTATTTTTAAGAGCCCTATCTAGCTCTCTCTTGAAAGCATCCAGAGAACCCGGCCTCCACCGCCCTCTGGGGCAGAGAACTCCACAGACTCGCCATATCCCCCTTGTCTTGCGCCGATTCTATAAGCTTGTTCCGTCTCTATATTTTCTTTACCTCTGCTGTGCTGTTCGCCCCTTGGGGACAGTATTCCCTTTGCCTAGCGGGTGAGGCAGCATCTATGTGGAGCGAAGGAAATAGGCAACGTTTCGGGCCGAAACCCTTCCGGGTTTCGGCCCGAAACGTTACCTATTTCCTATAGTGGAGATTTTTCAACTCAGATTCAGATTCAATTTTTTAATTGTCATTGTCAGTGTACAGTGACAATTAAAAAATTGAATCTGAATCTGAGTTGAAAAATCTCCACTATAGGAAATAGGTAACGTTTCGGGCCGAAACTCTTGGCATGGGGCGAAGGGAATGGGCAAACGTTGCCTATTTCCTTTGCTCCATAGATGCTGCTGCACCCGCTGAACATGTCCCACCCCAGTCAATGCTTCTTCTCTTCCCCCCCGCCCACCACCAGACTCGGACTCAGACGGAACTTGGACTTTATCTTGCACTAAACGCCACACCCATTATTCTGTAGAAACATAGAAACATAGAAATTAGGTGCAGGAGTAGAGGCCATTCAGCCCTTCGAGCCTGCACCGCCATTCAATTTGATCATGGCTGATCATCCAACTCGGTATCCCGTACCTGCCTTCTCTCCATACCCCCTGATCCCCTTAGCCACAAGGGCCACATCTAACTCCCTCTTAAATATAGCCAATGAACTGTGTGGCCTCGACTACCCTCTGCGGCAGAGAGTTCCAGAGATTCACCACTCTCTGTGCGAAAAAAGTTCTTCTCATCTCGGTTTTAAAGGATTTCCCCCTTATCCTTAAGCTGTGACCCCTTGTCCTGGACTTCCCCAACATCGGGAACAATCTTCCTGCATCTAGCCTGTCCAACCCCTTAAGAATTTTGTACGTTTCTATAAGTCTACCTTGTACACTGTGGGCGGCTTGGTTAAACCCTGAAGATTGGAGATGGGGTTGGTTTTTATTTATTCCCTGTACCTTGGTAGACATGATTAAATAAACCAAACTGGGTCTTGAACTGTTTCCAATGCTGTGTCCGCAACTGACCTTGGGAGAGAGTGGGATTACCGGAATGGCGTCTGGATTAGGAGGTATTAACTACACAGAGAGGTTGGACAGGCTTGGATTGTTTACTCCGGGAGGCCGGAGGTTGAGGGGAGACCCGAGAGACATGGAGAGGGAGGACAGTCGGGACCACGATATGAAAATCCCACTGGGGCCCTTTGCCTTCCTTTGGGGCCAGTGTCATGTTTTAGTCTGAAGAAGGGTTTCGGCCCGAAACGTCGCCTATTTCCTTCGCTCCATAGATGCTGCCTCACCCGCTGAGTTTCTCCAGCACTTTTGTCTACCTTCATGTTTTCATCTGTGTTAAGAGTTCTCTGGATACTTTCTACAGCCAGAGCCAGCACCCGTGGTCAGGATCGAACCGGTGTCGTGAGGCAGCGACTCTACCGTCTGTGGAATTCTCTGCCGTGGTGGAGGCCGTTTTGAGTTTCTGTTTCTGTTTTCGAGAGAGAGCTAGATAGGGCTCTTAAAAATAGTTGGGGGATATGGGGAGAAGGCAGGAACGGGGCACTGATTGGGGATGATCAGCCATGATCACATTGAATGGCGGTGCTGGCTCGAAGGGCCGAATGGCCTCTACTCCTGCACCGATTGTCTATTGTCTACCGCTGCGCCATCATGCACATGGCCCACTGCACAACAGGTGTCCATTCTGTGGCGGGGGGGGGGTGGAGAGACTAGGCAGGAATGCTAAACCCATGCAGCTCGTTTGAACATCGGCAGTGAATAGAATTGAAAGGAAAAACAACGGGCTTATCTTTTATGTGCTGAAAGAAAGAAAGCACTCTAGCTTTGAACATCCTGCTTCCTAAAGCAGGGGGATTAAAGCAGGAAAACTGTGTATTAGTCTTAACTGCAGCGGCAGCACAAAAATCCCTTGTGACAAATGTTTTTTTTTCCCCCCGTTGTCAGTAAAGCTGTCCGTGCAAAATGCTGGGTGTCCGAGAAGTTTCCTGGACCCTGCCCCGCACGACCTCTCCCCGTCGCCCAGTTCGGAGTCACAGAGTGACACAGTGTGCAAACAGGCCCTTCGGCCCGTCTTGCCCGCACCTTGCACCTGCCCAAGTGTTTCCTCATGACCTAATGCTGCTCCGATCACTTGCGAACTTACGACACAACCACTGTGCATAAAAGTGAACATATCCATTCTCCTTGCATTCGATTTTTTGATTCGAATGTGTCATTTTACTGTTAAATTGTTTTTGTTATCCACGAGTAGTTGCTCTACTCGACAGCCAAAAATCTGTAGCCTCCTCCCCTTTGATCTGGTATTTTGTTGGTTCACATGCTTGATCAATGGTGTTTGATCATTAGGGAGTTAGATGTGGCCCTTGTGGCTAAAGGGATCAGAGGGTATGGAGAGAAGGCGGGTACAGGATACTGTGTGTGTGTGGGATAGTGTTAGTGTTAGTGTGTGTGGGGTGATTGCTGGCCGGGAATGGCCTCAGAGGGGCCGAAGGGCCTGTTTCCCCGCTGTATCCCTAGAATCTAAAGACAATAAGTGCCGAGGAACTCAGAGGCTCAGGCAGCAGCTCTGAAGAAAAGGAATGGGTGGTATTTCGGGCGATAGGAGCAGAATTAGGCCATTCGGCCCATCGAGCCTACCCCGGCTGATCTGCCTCTCCCTCCTATGTGGAGCGAAGGAAATAGGCAACGTTTCGGGCCGAAACCCTTCCGGGTTTCGGCCCGAAACGTTGCCTATTTCCTATATTGGAGATTGTTCAACTCTTTGCATGGAGCGAAGGAAATAGGCAGCGTTGCCGATTTCCTCCGCTCCATAGATGCTGCTGCACCCGCTGAGTTCCTCCAGCACTTCTGTGTGTAACTTCTCCCATTCTCTTGCTTTCTCCCCATAACCCCTGACACCCGTACTGATCAAAGGTCAAGACCCTTCTTCGGGCTGAGAGTCAGGGGGGGGGGAGAGGGAGACTGGACTCTGGACTCCAGAGTCCAGTTTCGCCCTTTGTTGTGAGTTGTTTACTTTTCGACAGGAATATCCCTTTCCCCTGGAGGAAGCGTTTAACTAACGAGTCTCCACTCCAGCTTCCTGCTGCCATTCATCAGTTGTTGCCTCCTTTGCCGTTACTGGTTTCATTGACCAGAGATGTGGAGATATGGAGTGTCCATACGTCAGGGTGTGAACCATTCAGTGTTACTGCTCCGGCCCCTGTGTGCTGGGCCTCCTCCACTGTCAGAGTCAGGCCACACACACACAAACTGGACCAACAGCACCTGATATTTTGCTTGGGCAGCTGGCATGAATATCGGTCTAGTGCGGAAACAGGCCCTTCTGCCCACAGAGTCCGTACTGACCCCCGCACATCAACACTACCCTACACACACCAGGGACTATTTTACATTTACACCAGGCCAGTGTGTGTGTGTGTGTGTGTGTGGGATAGTGCTCTAATGTGCGGGTTGATCGATCGCTGGTCGGCACGGACTCGATGGGCCGAAGGGCCTGTTACCTCATCCATAAAACAAAATAAACTACATTAAAAAAAAAAAAAAAAAAAAAAAAAAAATTAAATTAAACTCGCACTGTATGTCGTTGTCAGCTGCGGGCGGAGCACCAAGGCAAATTCCTTGTATGTGAATACTTGGCCAATAAAAACGTTTTTCACTCTCTCCACTCTTTCACCACTCTCTGTGTGAAAAAAGTTCTTCTCATCTTTAAAACCGAGATGAGAAGAACTTTTTTCACACAGAGAGTGGTGAATCTCTGGAACTCTCTGCCACAGAGGGTAGTTGAGGCCAGTTCATTGGCTATATTTAAGAGGGAGTTAGATGTGGCCCTTGTGGCTAAGGGGATCAGGGGGTATGGAGAGAAGGCAGGTACGGGATACTGAGTTGGATGATCAGCCATGATCATATTGAATGGCGGTGCAGGCTCGAAGGGCCGAATGGCCTACTCCTGCACCTAATTTCTATGTTTCTATGTTTCTATTCACACATTCATTCAATAAACTATAAACTAAACGTAATTAAACTGAAATTAAACGTAAATAACCTAAACTGAAGTGAAAGTGTGGAACGCACTGTGTAGATGCAGCCGTTAGTCGGTCAGATGGGGATTAGCGGTAACTTTGTCCCTCTGTGTGTGTGTCCCCCCACACCCCCCCCCCCCACAACAGGACCAGCCACACGTGTAACATTTGACCTCCCCTCCAGCGACCCTCCCTCGCCCCTCGTCTTCATCCCATATCCTGTCGTAAAGGAGAGGATTTTTAATTTCCCACATGCTAATTTACAGGTGCCATTAGGAGCTGGTTTGTAAGTGGCCTTTTTAATTTCCTCCCTCGCTCGCCCTCTCTGCATGGAGCTCCCCCCCCCGTTGCTGCTTTGATTTTTAACTGCGGGCTGCGTCTGGGTTGATGTCGCAATAAACAGGCACTTAAGCCACAGCTCCGGCCCCATCTCAGCGGGAGAGTGGACACAGGGGCCGGCTTTGTTTGACCTTGAGGCCACTTTGGGGCTGAGTTTTAATCCAACTCCCATTTCCCCACCTCTTCTCCCTCTGTAACAGAAGTGCAGGCAGGGCAGCAGGTTTGTCAGCATTACACAGAGTGGTTTAATAGCCCTGTCCCACTGTACGAGTTCATTCCAAGAGATCTCCTGACCGAGTTTGCCCTGATTCGAACTCGTAGATTTACGGTAATGGCCGCTCCTCGGTGCTCGGGGCTCTCGTGGACATTTTTCACCGTGTTGAAAAATCTTCACGAGTCTTCCCGTGCTTGCCTGCCGCTAGCGAGTCTTCCCGAGTACCTGCCGTTAGCGTTACGAGCCACTAAGAGACGTCCCCGAGCTCCGACGTACCCGCTACGTCCATTCTCCGCGCTTACCATGAGTTTGGTTTTTCTCCAGCACTTTTGTCTACCTCAAGTTTGGAGTTTAATTGTCTTGTTATCATAGTGATTGGTCCTGAGTGTGTGTAGGATAGTGTTGGTGTGCGGGGATCGCTGTTTGGCGCGGACTCAGGACAGGGTCGAAGGGTCTGTATCTCTAAAACGAAAACTGAAAGCTCGGTGTGGCAAGGTGTGAGTTAATGCTCAGGCATTTGGGGAAACGCCCTGATTAGCGTTTGATGTCAGAGCTCTCCGCACCGAGCTACAACGGTGGAGTTGAAACTTGTCTAGTTGTGCCTCATAGTGGCTCCACCTTTCCGCAGCTCAACGCTACGGTGTGACATTGGACGGCTACATTCCCAAACACATTCTTGTGGAGTTCGCTCACTTCCTCGGCCGTGTGATAAAGATCAGCGGTGGATGTGTCCGGGCCTGCCTCACACACACACACACACACACACACACACACACACACACACACACACACACACACACACACACACACACACACACACACACACACACACACACACACACACACACACACACACACACACACACAGACACACACACACAGACACACACAGACACACACAGACACACACACACACACAGACACACACACAGACACACAGACACACAGACACACACACACCATCCTGTCACCATCTATTCATGGAAACATAGACAATAGGTGCAGGAGTAGGCCATTCGGCCCTTCGAGCCTGCACCGCCATTCAATATGATCATGGCTGATCGTCCAACTCAGTATCCCACCCCTGCCTTCTCTCCATACCCCCTGATCCCTTTAGCCACAAGGGCCACATCTAACTCCCTCTTAAATATAGCCATTGAACTGTGTGGCCTCAACTACCTTCTGTGGCAGAGAATTCCACAGATTCACCACTCTCTGTGTGGAAAAAAAAAAAAATTCTCATCTCGGTCCTAAAAGACTCCTCCCTTATTTTTAAACTGTGACCCCTTGTTCTGGACTTCCCCAACATCGGGAACAATCTTCCTGCATCCACTCCCTAATCCATTTTGAATATATTAGTGACATTAGTGTGTAAAGGCACACCTCCAGATTCAGGGACAGTTTCTTCCCAGCTGTTATCGGGCAACTGAACCATCCCACCACAACCAGAGAGCGGTCCTGAACTACTATCTACCTCGTTGGTGACCCTCGGACTATCCTTGATCGGACTTTGCTGGCTTTACCTTGCACTAAACGTTATTCCCTTAACCATGTGCCTGTCCACTGTGGACGGCTCGATTGTAATCGCGTACAGTCATCCCGCTGGATGGACAACAGCGGGCGACAAAAAGCCTTTCACTGTACCTCGCCACACGTGACAACAAACTACACCAACTCCCCTCGGCTGCGAGAGCTTCCTGTGACCGGTGACTTCATCCTATTGACGGATGGCTGCACAGGATGTAGGCCGCAGTTAGTTCCTCACTTCCTCTCCAGATGTGCGGCACCGTGGGGAAAGCACCGGGCCCCTTGTCCTCCAGAAGGCCCGGGCTTCCTGCATCCATGCCGGGCCACTTGGCTTCCTCCACCCCCCCCCCCCCCCCCCCCCCCCCCCCCCCCGCCTTCCCTCTCACATGTACACCCCTCTCAGCTGTTTTGACTATTTTACTGTTCGTTTTACAATCCATGTTCTCGGGTTATCGAAATCTAAATTTTATTAGTAACCTAAGTTATGACATCTGATGGTCATAGTCTCGATCCGAAACATCACCCATCCTTTTTCTCCAGTGATGCTGCCTGCCCCGCTGAGTTACTCCAGCACTTTGCTTCTTTCTTCGGCATAAACCAGCATCTGCAGTTCCTTCCTACACGCAGAGCTTGAAAGAACACAAAAATGCTGGAGAAACTCAGCGGGTGCAGCAGCATCTATGTGGAGCGAAGGAAATGGGCAACGTTTGCCTATATCCATCGCTCCATGCAAAGAGTTGAACAATCTCCACTATAGGAAATAGGCAACGTTTCGGGAGTGGTGAATCTGTGGAATTCTCTGCCACAGAAAGTAGTTGAGGCCACACAGTTCATTGGCTATGTTTAAGAGGGAGTTAGATGTGGCCCTTGTGGCTAAAGGGATCAGGGGGTATGGAGAGAAGGCAGGGATGGGATACTGAGTTGGATGATCAGCCATGACCATATTGAATGGCGGTGCAGGCTCGAAGGGCCGAATGGCCTCTACTCCTCCACCTATTTTCTACGTTTCTATGTATGTCTTATAATTATTAATGTTTAGTGTTTTTTCTATGAATGGGGTTGGGAGGGAGAGATAGACCAAGCCATGATTTGTTTAAGAAGGAACTGCAGATGCTGGAAAATCGAAGGTAGACAAAAGTGCTGGAGAAACTCAGCGGGTGCAGCAGCATCTATGTGGAGCGAAGGAAATAGGCAACGTTTCGGGTCGAAACCCGGAAGGGTTTCGGCCAGAAACGTTGCCTATTTCCTTCGGATTTCGGCCAATTTCTTTCGGGTATTTCGGGTATTTCCTTCGCTCCACAGAGACGCTGCTGCACCCGCTGAGTTCCCCCAGCATTTTTGTCTACCTTCGATTTTCCAGCATCTGCAGTCCCTTCTTAAACAAAGAGCTTGAAAGGACGTCGCTGGGAGTTCTGTCTTCCACCACACCAGGTCCAGCAGGGAGAGTGTGACCGCGAGCCCGCTGGCGTGAAATCAGAATCGAGCTTCAGACTGGGAGGGTCGGCAGTGTCCCAGAGTAAATAAACGGTGATAGTTAAAATTCCTGCCTCTCGAAGTGGAGGCCAGTGGACAATCCCCACCTTTACATGGGAATGCTGAGGCTCTATTGAACTAGCTACATCTGAGCTCCAAACTACAGTGTGGGCTTTATGCAGGAGCGGAGTTGCTTCAAAGACGGGGGGGGGGGGGGGGGGGGCGGGGGAGACCACCACAGCATCAGGGGGAGGTTGGGGGGGGGAGGGGAAGCAAAGCGCGATGATCTCACAGACTGGGTGTGTGGGAAGGGACTGTGGAACTCTCTGCCACAGAAGGTAGTTGAGGCCACACAGTTCATTGGCTATATTTAAGAGGGCGTTAGATGTGGCCCTTGTGGCTAAAGGGATCAGGGGGAATCTGAGGAAAGACATTCTTGCCATAGAGGGAGTACAGAGAAGGTTCACCAGACTTTGATTCCTGGGATGGCAGGACTTTCATAGGAAGAAAGACTGGATAGACTCGGCTTGTACTCGCTGGAATTTCGAAGATTGAGGGGGGATCTTATAGAAACGTACAGAATTCTTAAGGGGTTGGACAGGCTAGATGCAGGAAGATTGTTCCCGATGTTGGGGAAGTCCAGAACAAGGGATCACAGTTTAAGGATAGGGGGGGAAGTCTTTTAGGACTGAGATGAGAAAAACATTTTTTTTTTCACACAGAGAGTGGTGAATCTGTGGAATTCTCTGCCACAGAAGGTAGTTGAGGCCACACAGTTTATTGGCTATATTTAAGAGGGAGTTAGATGTGGCCCTTGTGGCTAAAGGGATCAGGGGGTACGGAGAGTAGGCAGGGATGGGATGGGATCTGAGTTGGATGATCAGCCATGATCATATCAAATGGCGGTGCAGGCTCGAAGGGCCGAATGGCCTCTACTCCTGCACCTATTTTCTATGTTTCAACGAACGGCAGATGCTGGTTTAAACCGAAGATAGACACAAAAAGCTGGAGTCACTCAGCGGGACAGGCAGGCGGAGGAGAGGAGGAATGGGTGACGTTTTGGGTCGAGACCCTTCTTCAGTCTGAAGAAATCTGTACACTGTGGACGGCTCGATTGTAATCACGTATTGTCGTTCCGCTGACTGGTTGGCAGGCAACAAGTATGTTGACAGTACCTCGACACAAGTGACTATAATAAACTAAACTGAACTAAAATTGATTGGGCAGCTTGTGAAACAAAGATTAGAAAAAATAGGTGCAGGAGGTGGCCATTCAGCCCATCGGGCCAGCACCGCCATTCAATATGATCATGGCTGATCATCTAAAATCAGTACCCCGTTCCTGTTTTCTCCCCACATCCCTTGATTCCGTTAGACATAAGAACTAAATCTAACTCTCTCTTGAAAACATCAAGTGAATTGGCCTCCTCCACTGCCCTCTGTGGCAGGGAATTCCACAGATTCACAACTCCCTGGGTGAAAAAGTTTTTCCTCGTCTCAGTCCTAAATGGCCGACTCCTTATTCTAGCGCTGTGAGATTCTTGCTGTGACAATTATGAACCGAGAGGTGAAACTAAACACAATGATGTCCCCGGGCTCCTTGTGTGAAGGGAGCAGGCGATGAAAGGAAGGCTCAGCCATAAATGCCAGCGCTTATTACTGGGTGAGTGGAGTCGTTGGGAAACAGCCCTTGTGATCTAAGGCTGTCTCATTCATGCAGTGATGTAGTGTAGGGCACGCAGAGGGGGGGCTGGGGACTGCGTTAATCCCCCCCCACTGAGGCTGCCCCTCGGACCAAGGCTCCACATTGTGTTCATCAGGCAGAGGGGAGAACCAAAGATCCTACAAGATAGACCAACCACTCCTGCTAAATGCAATGGGCTGACATGTAGTCAAGTCAAGTCGAGTCAAGTTTATTTGTCACATACACATACGAGATGCGCAGTGAAATGAAAGTGGCAATGCTCGCAGATTTTTGTGCAAAAGACAAACAACAAAACAACCAAACAAATTATAAACACAATCATAACACACATATTCTTTTACATAATAAATAATGGAAGGAAAAACGTTATAAATAATGGAAGGAAAAACGTTCTGTAGAGTTGGTCCCTGGTGAGAAAGGCGTTTACAGTCCGAATTGCCTCTGGGAAGAAACTCCTTCTCAACCTCTCCGTTCTCACCGCATGGCAACGGAGGCGTTTGCCTGACCGTAGCGGCTGGAACAGTCCGTTGCAGGGGTGGAAGGGGTTTCTCATGATATTGTTAGTACGCAACGGGCCTTTTGTCATCCATTTCAGTAACCTGACCCGACCCAACCCGACCCGCGGTGTAATCAACGTTGAGGGGGAACAGTTTGTGTTAATAAATTAAAATTCTGAAAGATTTTTTTTCCCAAAGAACTTTTATTTTTACGAGGATGTTTCCGTAAACCGGCTTCCGTCTCCGCGCTAGTTATCTTTGCTCAGTCCGCTACGCCACGGGGTCTTTGGTGCGGAGACGGAAGCCGGTTACGGAAACGGGGGAAACGAAAATGACCCGCGGATCTGCCCGTGATCGCACTGGGTCTTTTTCGTCGAGTGGGCTATCTTGCTCCGCTGTGGGATCTTCGTGGGGAGAACGGCAGCGCGTTTCTGCCGCGGCCGCCCGTGAATGCGTCGGCGTAAATTTTGCGTGCCAAGGACACACGGAAGTGGGACGGGGTCCCTTTACTGCCGTCCCCCTATTCTGCTGTGTGTGTGTGTGAGAGAGAGAACTGCAGATGCTGGTGACGTCGAGAAAAACGCTGGAGTAACTCCCAGCGGGCCAGGCAGTGTCTCTGGAGAGAAGGAAATGGGCGGCGGGTGTCACCTGACCCGCTGAGTTACTCCAGCGTTTTGTGTTGATAGACAATAGGTGCTGGCTGGAAGGGCCGAATGGTCTATTGTCTATAGACAAAAATGCAGGAGAAACTCAGCTGGTGAGGCAGCATCTATTGGGCGTTGGAAATAGGCAACGTTTCGGGCCGAAACCCGGAAGGGTTTCGGCCCGAAACGTTACCTATTTCCAATGTCGCCTATTTCCTTCGCTCCATAGATGCTGCCTCACCCGCTGAGTTTCTCCAGCGTTTTTTGTCTACCTTCGATTTTTTTTCCAGCATCTGCAGTTCCTTCTTAAACCATTCAGTTCTCAGTTTAGTTTATTGTCTCGTGTACCGAGTTACCGTGTCGGTCGCTCGCTATCCCGTCAGCGGCAAGACAAACACGAGTATACGATGTGTCGTTCCGTGTTGCCCTTGAAGCTGTGCCCTTGGGAATGTCCTGACCTTCGTGTGACTGTGTTCGGGGGGGTGGTGGTGAGCTCAAGTGTGATCAGCTGTTTGCGCCCCTTGTGTGTGTGTGTGTGTGTGTGCGCGCCCGGGCTCAGAAGCCCCCCCCCTCGCTCTGAAACCGACGGTGTAGACCGCTGTCGAGAGGAGCAGGTGCTGCCGTCAGCTGCCGGCCCGGCTTGTGTGGGAAGATGCCGGGAATTTTCCCGGGATGGGATTTGGGAATCTGCGGCCATTGGTACCCATCATCACCCCCCCTCTCTTGTTCAGCCTCCACAATGGACTGACTGTCGGGGGGGATCAATGTTCTGTTTACATCAGTGGATTGAAGTCAGTTAAACCCCCTCTGCTCTCGACGAAAGCCGAGCCAATGCCCCCCCCCCACCCTTCACAGCAGAGCCACCTGTTACACACCCCCCTCCCATCCACCGTGCGCACTAACTCCACGCTCTCCGCTGCTGCCTTGGGTCACCCGAGCTGCCGGCTGGCACACACGTTCACTAGTTACTTCCAGCAGCAGAGTCAGGCCATTTGGCCCATCCAAGCCTACCCCGCCGTTCAATCGTGCCTGATCTATCTCTCTCTCCCTCAACTGCTTTCAAGAGGGAGCTAGATAGGGCTCTTTAAAAACAGCGGAGTCAGGGGATATAACCATATAACCATATAACAATTACAGCACGGAAACAGGCCATCTCGACCCTTCTAGTCCGTGCCGAACACATAATCTCCCCTAGTCCCATCTACCTGCGCTCAGACCACAACCCTCCATTCCCTTCCCATCCATATAACTATCCAATTTATTTTTAAATGATGAAATCGAACCTGCCTCCACCACTTCCACTGGAAGCTCATTCCACACAGCTACCACTCTCTGAGTAAAGAAGTTCCCCCTCATGTTACCCCTAAACTTCAGTCCCTTAATTCTCATGTCTCATATGGGGAGAAGGCAGGAACGGGGTACTGATTGGGGATGATCAGCCGTGATCACATTGAATGGCGGTGCTGGCTCGAAGGGCCGAATGGCCTCTACTCCTGCACCCATTGTCTATTGTCTAACCCCATTCCCCTGCCTTCTCCCCATAACCCCTGACACCCGCACTGTCTTTAGAACAGCAACCCATTGACTTGGCCTCCACCAGCCGTGAGTGGCCATGAATTAGCTGCGTGCATTCGCCTGGTTTGTTCGTACACGTTGCCTGCGTGCGTTTGCCTCTGTACTAACCCGCCTCTTGTGTTTCAGAGTGTAAGGAGGGGTTCTTCAAATCGGAGGCCAGCGACCAGCCTTGCGTCGGATGCCCAGCCAACACCCAGCTCTCCGCGCCTGGCTCCACCGCCTGTCCCTGCGCGGAGGGGTTCTACCGTGCCGCCAGCGACTCAGCCACCGCCGCCTGCTCCTGTAAGTACGCCCCCCCCCCCCCCCCCCCCCGCGCACACCGCACGTGGGACGTGTCAGCGGTTACGGGGAGAAGGCAGGAGAATGGGGTTGTGTGGGGAAGAGATAGACCAAGCCACGATTGTTCAAGAAGGAACTGTGCAGATGCTGGAAAATCGAAGGTAGACAAAAGTGCTGGAGGAACTCAGCGGGTGCAGCAGCGTCTATGTGGAGCGAAGGAAATAGGCAACGTTTCGGGCCGAAACCCGGAAGGGTTTCGGCCCGAAACGTTACCTATTTCCTATTGTGGAGATTGTTCAACTCTTTGCATGGAGCGAAGGAAATGGGCAACGTTGCCTATTTCCTTCGCTCCACATAGATGCTGCCGCACCCGCTGAGTTCCTCCGGCACTTTTGTCTTAAGAAGGGAATGGGTGACGTTTCGGGCCGAAACCCGGAAGGAAATGGGCAACGTTTCGGAATTCCCTGCCACAGAGGGCAGTGGAGGCCAAGTCACTGGATGGATTTAAGAGAGAGTTAGATAGAGCTCTAGGGGCTAGTGGAGTCGAGGGATATTGGGGAGACGGGTTATTGATAGGGGACGATCAGCCATGATCACAATGAATGGCGGTGCTGGCTCGAAGGGCCGAATGGCACCTATGTTTCTATGAGCAGCTGACAATCCCCGCAGCTAACAATGAAGCGTTCTACATGTCCTTGTGGGTAAGGTGTGGATGGGAAGGTTGGCTAACATGTGGGATGGAGAGATGTGGGCTGTGGTGAGGGTGAGGTTTGTCATTGACCCTGTGTTCACTTTGACCCCCCCCAGCTCTGCCCTCGATGCCCCAGTCCGTCAGTGCCCGCGTCACGGGCTCGACGGTGCTGCTGACGTGGAGCGCGCCGGCGGACACGGGCGGGCGCGGCGACGTGACGTACAGCGTGGCGTGCGAGCGCTGCGGCGGGGAGCGGTGCCGGCCCTGCGAGTCTCACGTGCGGTTCAGCCGCCATTCGCCGATGCCGGGCACGTCGGTCAGCGTGCTGGAGCTCAGCCCCTACACCAACTACACCTTCACCGTGGAGGCCCGCAACGGCGTGTCCAACCAGAGCCCGCTCCGCAGCGTGGCTTCCACCATCGCCTACGTCAACGAGACCGGTACGTGTCCCACACACACATGATCACCACCCGCACTAGCGTGGACTCCCGATGTTGGGGGGGGTCCAGAACCAGGGGCCACACACACAGTTTAAGAATTAGGGGTACGCCATTTAGACGGAGACGAGGAAACGCATTTTCTCACAGAGTGTGGTGAGTCTGTGGAATTCTCGGCCTCGGAGGGCGGTGGAGGCCGGTTCTCTGGATGCTTTCAAGAGAGAGCTAGATAGGGCTCTTAAAGATAGCGGAGTCAGGGGATATGGGGAGAAGGCAGGAACGGGGTACTGATTGGGGATGATCAGCCATTGAATGGCGGTGCTGTCTCGAAGGGCTGAATGGCCTCCTCCTGCACCTGTTGTCTATTGTCTATGGTCACGCATGTTGTCATCACCTGTGTACTAGCGTGTCCCGTGTTATTTTCACGTGGCGAGTCACGGTGGCGCAGCGGTAGAGTCGCTGCCTCCCAGCGCCAGAGACCCGGGTTCCATCCTGACTACGGGCGCTGTCTGTACGGAGTTTGTACGTCCTCCCTCCACCTCCTTTGAGAGTGTGTGTGGGGGGGAAACCAGAGCACCCGGAGAAAACCCACGCAGGTCCCAGGGGGAAAACGTGCAAACTCCGTACAGACAGCGCCCGTTGTCGGGATGGGACCCGGGTCTCCGGCGCAACTCAAAGCCACTGGTGCGTGCGATCACCTTGTGATGGGACGTGAGTGACCAGCGCAGTGACCAGCGCAGGGACGAGTCGGTGTTCATGGTTCTCTGCTTCCTCCCTTCCACAGAACCACCGAAGGTCACATCGATCATCATGGAGAAACAGGACAAGTCCAGCCTCACCCTGTCCTGGACAGTCCCCGGGCGACAGATGCGGAGCGTGACCGGCTACAAGCTCATGTACAGCAAGAAGGTGAGGCCCACACCACCGCCTCCATCTTGGGCCCACTGCCTCTGCCTCTCCCGTGTTGCTATCGCCTCTAGACTCTAGAGATACAGCGCGGAGAAACAGGCCCTTCGGCCCATCAAGCCCCCGTGCCGACCAGCGACCCCCCCGCACACTAACACTATCCTGCACACAGTTTTTACCAAAGCCGAGCCTGTGCGTCTTTGGGAGTGTGTGGGAGGAAACTGGAGCGCCCGGAGAAAACCCACGCAGGGAGAACGTGCAAACTCCGTACAGACAGCACCCGTAGTCAAGATCGGACACGGGTCCCTGGCGCTGTGAGGCGGTAACTCGACTGCTGTGCCGCCCTAAACCTCCCAGCAACCTCCGCGCTTGCGTTTCATTTGTCCACACAAGCCTTTTTATTCCCTAACTTTGTTCTAGACAATAGGTGCAGGAGTAGAGGCCATTCGGCCCTTCGAGCCAGCACCGCCATTCAATGTGATCATGGCTGATCATCCCCAATCAGTACCCCGTTCCTGCCTTCTCTCCATATCCCCTGACTCCGCTATCTTTAAGAGCCCTATCCAGCTGACCTTTCAACTTTGCCCCTCTTGCGTTCGAGCCATGCCCTCTCGTCTTTGATGTCATCTTGACGGGGGAGGGGGGGAGGGGGGTGGGGGCAGATTTCGGTGAGAAATGCAAATGCTTCAGGTTTGGTGTCAGCTTTCCGCCACCTTACTTTAGATTTCAAGCCCGCCGCGGTCCGCTTGCGTTCATTTAAAAGGCGACTGTAGAGACATTCACGCCAGGAGCCGTGTGTGAGAAGCTAAACCCGTTTGCTGTTAAATGGAGCGTGTAGTTTCGACAAGGGCACTGGACTTTGGACAGCTGCAAGCCACTGTTGTCTTTAATAAGTGTAACATCCTGAAACACAGATACTGTTACATGCATCTGAGAGACCCAGGCGCACTAATCCCCTTCTTGAAATGAGTCAGAAACGCCCTTGATTAATTCCCTGGAGGTTGTTCTGTGTGAACTGACAAACAGTCGGTGTAAATTAGTGGGATTTCAATCTGCAGGGAGTCACAAGAGACTGTAGATGCTGGAATAGCAAAGCCGGGCGCAAAGTGCTGGAGTAAAGGGCCGGTCCCACGGGCATGCGGCTCCATGCGGCAAGCGCGACCTAACCAGAAGCGGGGGCCGCGCGGAGGTCGAGTGAGTGACATGAAGTTTGAGCGAAGTCCGCGGGAGGTTCGCGCGTGACGTACGGCGTCGAGGCGGCTGCGGGCCGTTGCTGCGCAGAATTTTTGAACACGGTCAGTTTTTCGGAGCCCCGCGCGATGTCGGGACCAGCTCCGCACAACTCCATACGGCTCCGGCGATCAAAGTGGGACAGGCCCCGCGAGGCCGTGTGGCTCAAGCGACCACGTTAGGTCGCGCTTGCCGCATGGAGTCACATGGCCGTGGGACAGTTTAGTTTAGACAGAGATACAGCGCGTAAACAGGCCCTTCGGCCCACTGAGTCCAGCAACGCCCGACACACTAACGCTATCACCCACACTCACACACACACACACGCACTCACATACACGCACACGCGCGCGCACACACTCACACAATCACACAATCACACACTCACACACTCACACACACACACACACTCACACACACTCACACACACACACACACTCACACACGCACACGCACACACACGCACACACACACACACTCACACACACACACACACACACACACACTCACACACACACACTCACACACACACACACACACACACACACACACACACACACACACACACACACACTCACACACG
The DNA here is from genome assembly GCF_028641065.1 of Leucoraja erinaceus. Taxonomy (NCBI): domain Eukaryota; kingdom Metazoa; phylum Chordata; class Chondrichthyes; order Rajiformes; family Rajidae; genus Leucoraja; species Leucoraja erinaceus. The sequence continues at coordinate 3,485,318 of NC_073406.1, read as the reverse complement.
CACACACACGCACACGCACACACACACACACACACACACACACACACACACACACTCACACTCACACTCACACACACACTCACACACACACTCACACACTTTGGGACAATTTACATTTTTTACTGAAGCCAATTAACCTACAAACCCGCACGTCTTTGGAGTGTGCCAGGAAAAGTGAAGATCTCGGGGTAAAAACCCGCGCAGGTCACGGGGAGAACGCACACACTCCGTACAGACAGCGCCCGCGGTCGGGATCGAACCCGGGACTCTGGCGCTGTGAGGCAGCGACTGTCAAAACGTCGCCTATTCATTCCTTCTCTCTCTAGATGGATTCTGCCTCACCCGCTGAGTTCCTCCAGCATTTTGTGTGCCTGCCCTTCCATTTTACCAGCATCTGCAGTTCCTTCTGGAACAAAGACAAAGACTGGGTTAGACGGAGCTGTAGGGGGCTAGTGGAGTCGAGGGATACGGGGAGAAGGCAGGCACGGGTTATTGATTGGGGACGATCAGCCGTGATCACAATGAATGGCGGTGCTGGCTCGAAGGGCTGAATGGCCTCCTCCTGCACCTATTTTCTATGTTTCTAAAGACGTCTTGCTTACACAAGACTGCAACGTGGAGTAGGGTCCAATTGTGATATTGCCCGCTGAACTTTCCAGGGCAGCTTTTTTGTAACCTCTTGAGAACGTTGCCTCATCTGCTGATCAATGAAAGTCCTCCTCGTTCATCATTGTGCGGTTTTGAAGAGCAAATCTATTATTCCCTGCAAAGGCCTTGTCCCTGCCCCTGCTTAAACATTCATGTATTCTGGTCAACCCACGACTTTACATCTGAAAGAGGCCCTCAAGCCCCACGTGGCTCTTTGTCGGGATATTGGTCCCATTCACGGCTTCATTAGCGCCTCTCAATCACCAGACGTATCTCATTGCCGCTCGAATTCACCAAAGGTGTGGGGTGGGGGCTCGATTGTTATTATATAACCATTACAGCACGGAAACAGGCCATCTCAGCCCTACATGCCGAACAAATTTTTTTTTTCCCCTTAGTCCCACCTGCCTGCACTCATACCATAACCCTCCATTCCCTTCTCATCCATATGCCTATCCAATTTATTTTTAAATGATACCAATGAACCTGCCTCCACCACTTCCACTGGGAGCTCATTCCACACCGCCACCACTCTCTGCGTAAAGAAGTTCCCCCTCATATTACCCCTAAACTTCTGTCCCTTAATTCTGAAGTCATGCTCTTCATATTGCTTGACATTCCTCTGACAGTGGCTGGCCTTTGGGATGGAGGTGTTGAAGAAGGAACTGCAGATGCCGGAAAATCGAAGGTGGACAAAAATGCTGGAGGAACTCAGCGGGTGCAGCAGCATCTGTGTGGAGCGAAGGAAATAGGCAACGTTTCGGGACGAAACCCGGAAGGGTTTCGTCCCGAAACGTTGCCTATTTCCTATAGTGGAGATTGTTCAACTCTTTGCAAGGAGGAAGGAAACATTGCCTATTTCCTATAGTGGAGATTGTTCAACCCCTTGCAAGGAGCGAAGGAAACGTTGCCTATTTCCTTCGCTCCATAGATGCTGCTGCGCCCGCTGAGTTTCTCCCCAACATTTTTTTGACAAACCTTTGGGAAGAAAGGGTCAGCCCATCTTGTTTTAGTTCAAAGATCCTATAGCAAGATGGCCCAGTCGACGAAAAAGACGTCGTACAGTCACAGGTCATTTTCGGCCCCCATTTCCGTAACCGGCATTCCGTCTCCGCACCAAAGATCCCGTAGCAGACGGAGCAAAGATACATCCTCGTAAAAATAAAAGTCAGTTGGGGGAAAAAATCTTCTCCTTGTTTTCAGAATTTTAATTTATTAACACAAACTGTTCCCCCGCAACGTTGATTACACTGCGAGTCGGGTCGGATCTGGTTACTAAAATGGATGAAAAAAAAGGCCCACGTTCCGCTCCGTTGCGTACTACACGTCAGCCCATTGCATTTAGCAGGAGTGGTCTCTATCTTGCTCCACTATAGGATCTTTGGTCAGGGCGGTGTGTGGGTTGTGGATGATATGGGGCTACACCTTTGAGCCGCTGTCTAACGTGCCTCCTTTGTCTTCCTGCCCCGTAGGTGGATCAGCAGACCTACACCGTGCTCCAGTCCAGCAGTAACTCGGTCATGGTGTCCGACCTCCTCCCCGGCACGGTGTACGTGTTCCGCGTCCAGGCCCTGACGCACGACGGCGCCGGCTTCTACAGCGAGACGCACGAGTTCCACACGCTGGAGGAGAAAGGTGACGCTTCGCTTCCCATCTCCCGTCTGCTCCCGGTTTTAGATTAGACGCACTTGCGCGGAGACGGGCCACACCGAGTCCCGCGCCGACCAGCGATCCCCGCACACTTGCACTGCCCAACGCACACCGAGGGACCATTTACAGACTTTACCGAAGCCCATTAGCCAAATTCTGCTTTCGTGTGGCGTGAGTTGTTGGACAACTTGTAATAATAATAATATATTTTATTGTCACTGCACACAAGTGCAACGAGATTTGGTACGCAGCTTCCATCCGGTGTCATGACTTAAATAACTAATACAATTTAGATTTAGATACCCCGAGAACTTGTTCTATTTGATCTTCCGTTTGTGCACGTCGAGTTGATGGCATCAGTCGACCACGTGAAGGTTGCAATCTCCCCCCCCCTGACATTAGCCTACAACGCCTCTGGAGTGTGGGAGGGAACTGGAGAAAACCCACGCAGGTCACGGTGAGAACGTACAAACTCCGTACAGACAGCGCCCGTGAGTGGGATCGAACCCGGATCTCTGGCGCTGTGAGGCAGCAACTTCACCTAATCAAAGTTCTAAAAGCTTCACCGGAAATGAAGTAACGGCCATCGGAGTCGCGACAAACCTCCTCCCGTGTGAAATACACTTGGAGTGGACGGCAATTGAAACTAACGATCCTCTCTTTCTTCCAGCAGAAACTAATTGGGTCTCACTCGCCGCGGCGATAGGAGTCGCTGGAGTTGTGGTTCTTCTGGTCATTGGTTTCATCTGCTACAGGAGGAGGTGAGTTATTAATCTGGTTACGGCTAAAACATTTGTGTAGGAAGGAAATGCAGATGCTGGTTTAAACCGAAGATAGACACAAAACGCTGGAGTAACTCAGCGGGACAGGCAGCGTCTCTGGGGAGAAGGAATGGGTGATGTTTCGGGTCGAGACGTGTTGATTAGTGCGGGTGTCAGCGGTTATGGGGAGAAGGCAGGAGATTGGGGTTAGGAGGGAGAGATAGATCAGCCATGATTTAAATGGCGGAGTAGACTTGATAGGCCGAATGGCCCAATTCCGCTCCTATCACTCATCAGACCCTTCTTCAGACTGGCAATCAGTTTCATCTCTTCAGTAAGGCACAAAAGTACTGGCATAAGCCAGTGGGTCAGGCAGCATCTGTGGAGGACGTGGACAGGTGACCTTTCTTCAGCCAATTAACCTACAAACCTGCATGCTGTCCCGGTATGGGGGGGTAACCAGCAAGAACTAGGGGGGGACCAGAAATGCAATGTGTTAAAAAGATATTGTGTTAAAATGGGATACCTGTAACCTTGTCGTTGCCCTTTAAGTGGCCACTCTTTGCATACCTTGTGTATGCAAAACAACGAATATCACTGTGGCATTAAAGTATCCATTCATTCATTCATTCATTCATTCATTTGTTCGAGTTGTGGGAAACCGGAACACCCAGAGGAAACCCCACACGGTTACATGGAGAACCGGCAAACTCCACACCGACAGCACCCGAGGTCAGGATCGAACCTGGGTCTCAGTTGCTGTGAGGTTTCCTCAAACGCCACAAAGACGTGCGGTTTTGTAGGTTAATTGACTTTGGTAAAATTGTAAATTGTCCCCAGTGTGTGTGTGTGTGCGGGGTAGTGCTAGTGTACGGGATAGTGCTAGTGTACGGGGTGATCGATGGTCGGGGCGGACTCAGTGGGCGAAAGATTATTTTTCCGCGCTGTATCTGTAAACGACACGAAACTAAACGTGCGCTTTGTTTTAAAGGAAACGCAACTCACGGGCACGTCAGGGGCCTGAAGATATTTATTTCACCAAACACCCCGGTAAGTCTCATTTAGTTAAAGATCCTCCCTTTGGGAAATAAAGTCGGAATGCAGGGGGGTCGGATGGGGTGCGGTGGGAGCGTTCTTTTTTAATTAGCTGGGTAATCTATTCCGGTTTCCCAATTCACGACTTACAGATACAGGATAAAGGGAATAAGGTGAATAGCGTCCATTAAACTTGTGCACGGGTGATCGCTGGTCGGCAGCAAGGACTAGGTGTGCCAAAGGTCTTATTTCCATGCGGCAGCACCTATGGAGCGAAGGAAATAGATTTCGGCCCGAAACGTTGCCTATTTCCTATGTTGGAGATTGTTCAACTCTTTGCCTATTTCCTTCGCTCCATAGATGCTGCCGCGCCCGCTGAGTTTCTCCAGCATTTTCTGTCTAGCAAAGTAAAGCTAATGCCCCCCTGTCCCACTTAGGAAACCTGAACGGAAACCTCTGGAGACTTTGCGCCCCACCCAAGGTTTCCGTGCGGTTCCCAGAGGTTTTTGTCAGTCTCCTCTACCTGCTTCCACCACCTGCAACCTCCGGAATACAATATTCTTCTTCTGCCAACAGACCAGTTGAAACCTCTGAAGACCTACGTTGACCCCCACACGTACGAAGACCCCAACCAGGCCGTCCTGAAGTTTGCCGACGAGATTCTTCCCTCCGCAATCACCAAACAGAAGGTGATTGGAGCCGGTAGGTAACCAGCCGTTGGCTGAAGAACGTTCCCGACCCCGAAACGTTGCCGACCCTTGTCCCCCTCGGTGGGGGTCACCGACCTCCTCACTCCCAAACAGGGGACAAAGGGTCAAAATACGGGGCAAATTCCCCATTGCGATTCGTTGGCTGACTGGGCCGCGGCTGGGTGAATGATGAGTTGGCCCCGGGTGCTGGACTGCACACAAAGCCCAGCCGGCGGGGCCAGCTGAGGTATTTTGGCCCGGGCCGTGCGCAAAGTCCAGCGCCCCGTCCAACTCACGAACCGATGATCGGCTGTAAGCGAAGGTGGCCGGGCTAACGACTGACGGGGCCACGGGCGAGGCGCTGCTTCTGCTGCTGCACTCCATGGGCTGCACTACGTCGGGACGGGTGAGGCGGGGGTCGGACGACCCGACAGCCCCCTCGACCCGAGCAGCAGCAGCGGTCAAATACGGGACAAGGGCGGTCCCGTACGGGACAAACCAATTTAGCCCCAATATACGGGGTGTCCCGGCTAACACGGGCCAGTTGGCAACCTTACCCACAGATGCTGCCTGACCCGCTGAGTTCCTCCAGCACTTTGTGTTCTCTGCATGGTTCCAGCACCTGCAGTTCCTTGCGTCTACCCTCTGACCGTGATGTTTAACTCTTGCATCCAAGTGTGTGAAATGCATAAAGACATCGCAACATCTAGGACCAGAGTAGATCTGAATCAAATCTACACTAATGGGGGAGGAAGCACTAAGTCCGTGCTGAGATGAAACTGCCACCTCCCAGCAACCAGAGACCTGGGTTCGATCCTGGCCTGATAGAATGGAAGCTCGGGTGCTGCCTTTGTGGAGTTTGCACGTTCTCCCCGTGACCGCGTGGGTTTCCTCCCACAGGGCGGCACGGTGGCGCAGCTCACAGCACCAGAGACCCGGGCGCGATCCTGACTACGGGCGCTGTCTGCGCGGAGTTTGCACGTTCTCCCCGTGATCGCGGGGGTTTTCTCCGGGTGCTCCGGTTTCCTCCCGCTCTCCCAAATCGTTTGTAGGCTGATTGGCTCGGCAAAGTTGCTCATTGTTCCCTAGCGTGTGTAGGACGGTGTCAGTGTGCAGGGATCGCTGGTCGGCGTGGGCCAAAGGGCCTATTTCCACGCTGTATCTCAAAATTAAACTCAATCCCAAAGATGGTCAGTTTTGTAGGTTAATTAGCCTGTGTAAATTGCCCCTAGAGTGTAGGGAGTGGATGAGAAAGTGGAGTAGCGGAAAACACAGTGAACGGGTGATCGATGGTCGGGCTGGACTAGGTAGGCCGAAAAGCCTGTTTCCATGGCGAACCTTTCGATTCGACTCCATTGTGCTGCACTGGCTGGTTTTTGTTCTTGATGAATCACTGCTCCTATACGTTTCCCAGGTGAATTTGGCGAGGTCTATAAAGGCACTTTGAAGAAAGGAAGGAAGGAGATCAGCGTGGCTATAAAAATACTGAAGGCCGGCTACACTGAGAGCCAAAGGATTGACTATCTGAGTGAAGCAAGCATCATGGGGCAGTTCAGTCACCACAATGTCATCCATCTGGAAGGAGTTGTCACCAAATGTAAGTATCTGAGTCAAACACACAACACAACTCTCTGCTGGAAGACACAAAATGGTGGAGTAACTCAGTGGGACAGGCAGCATCTCTGGAGAGAAGGAATGGGTGACGTTTCAGGCCCAGACCCATATTCAGACTGAAGAACTGACTAACTGTCTGAAGAAGGGTCTTGACCCAAAACGTCACCCATTCCTTCTCTCCAGAGATGCTGCCTGTGCTGCTGAGTTACTCCAGCATTTTGTGTCTTATCTCCGGTTGAAACCAGCACCTGCAGTTCCTTCCTGCACCACTATCTCCTGCTGTGTGGACTAGTTAGGTTTGTACTTCACTGAGGTACAGTGAAAAGCTTTGTATTGCAAGCTGTCGATGCAGTGGTAGAGCTGCTGCCTTACAGCACCAGAGACCCGGGTTCAATCCTGACCACGAGTGCTGTCTGTACGGAGTTTGCACGTTCTGGCTGTGACCACGTTGGTTTCCTCCCATATTGCAAATTTTATTATCTGTTGTATACACGCACACACACACACACACACACACACACACACACACACACACACACACACACACACACACACACACACATACTTACACATACACACACACACACGCGCACACACTTACACATACACACACACACGCGCACACACTTACACATACACACACACACGCGCACGCACACACTTACACATACACACACACACACACACACTTACACATACACACACACACACACGCACACACACACACACACACACACACACACACACACACACACACTTACACATACACACACACACACACACGCACTTACACATACACACACACACACTCACACATTTACACACACACACACACACACTTACACATACACACACATGCATGCACACATGCACGCACACACATCCGTACACACACACACATTAACGCACACACATACATACACGAATTCACACATGCGCATTCACACACGCACGTGCACACACACGCACACACACACACACATTTACACATACACATGCATGCACACACGCACACACACACACATTAACGCACACACATACATACACAAATTCACACATGCGCATTCACACACGCACGTGCGCGCACACACACACACGCACCCCCACACACACACACCACACACACACACACACACACACACACACACACCACACACACACACACACACACACACACACACACAGAGGGGGAGAAGCAGTTGCTGACTCTGGTTGAGGATGTAGCCATGTTGAATGATCGTACTCTGTGCTGAGACCGCTCTCCTCTTACACACTCCTCTCCCCTACAGACAAACCCCTGATGATAATCACGGAATACATGGAAAATGGGGCCTTGGACGCCTATCTCCGGGTAAGTCACCGGCTGCATCGCTGCTTGGAGCCTTTTAGAACAAGATGTATAACCTTAAAAAAATCACAAAATACATGAAACACGGGATTAAGGGGATGAGTGGAATGTCTTTGAGGATGTGCAAAGATTGAGGGGGGGGGGTGTCAGTCTCAGTCTACCCCACGACAGAAGGGGGAGGGGGAGGGGTTGTACAGTTTGATAGCCACAGGGAAGAAGGATCTCCTGTGGCGTTCTGTGCTGCATCTTGGTGGGACCAGTCTGTTGCTGAAGCTGCTCCTCGGGTTGACCAGTGTGTGTGTCACGGAGGGGGTGAGGCGTTGTTTTGTCCACAGTTTGAGGAGCATCCTCTCCTCCAAGGCCAACCTCCCATGAACCCAACCCTTAGGACAGAGCCGGCCGATGCAAAAATATACTTGTATCACACTCTTTAATTTAGGCTATATGTTCCTAATCCCGTATCCCTAATCCTGAATTCCTAATCCTAATTCTGAAGAAGGGTCGCGACCCAAAATGTCGCCCATTCCTTCTCTCCAGAGACGCTGCCTTTTCCTGTTGAGTTACTCCAGCTCTTTGTGTCTATATCTAGTGATCTGGTGATCAAGTCTCAATTGGGGTAGAGTTGCGCAAACACGTCTTGGGAATAAATGAAATCAAATTCAAGCGAGTTTCTCCATATAACCATATAATAATTACAGCACGGAAACAGGCCATCTCTCCCCTTCTAGTCCGTGCCGAACACTTACTCCCACCTAGTTCCATCTACCTGCACTCAGACCATAACCCTCCATTCCATTCCTGTCCATATACCTATCCAATTTATTTTTAAATGATAAAATCGAACCTGCCTCCACCACTTCTACTGGAGTCTCATTCCACACAGTTACCACTCTCTGGAGTAAAGAAGTTCCCCCTCATGTTGCCCGTAAACATTTGTCCCTTAATTACCCATATAACCATATAACAATTACAGCACGGAAACAGGCCATCTCGACCCTTCTAGTCCGTGCCGAACACATAATCTCCCCTAGTCCCATCTACCTGCGCTCAGACCATAACCCTCCATTCCCTTCCCATCCATATAACTATCCAATTTATTTTTAAATGATAAAATCAAACCTGCCTCCACCACCTTCACTGGAAGCTCATTCCACACAGCTACCACTCTCTGAGTAAAGAAGTTCCCCCTCATGTTACCCCTAAATTTCTCAAATCCAGTCAGAGGGGGTGGTGAATCTGTGGAACTCAATGCCACAGATGGCTGTGGAGGCCATGGGTGCATTTATCGGGGAGATTGACAGATTCGGTGATCAGCGCGGGTGTCGAGGGTCACGGGGAGAAGGCAGGAGAATGGGGGTCGAGAGGCCGTGATTGGTCGAAGGGGTAGATTCGATGGGCCGAACGGCCTAATTCTGTTCCCCACGGCTTACGGACCTGTGGGTTGAATGTTTTCTTCGTGGGGTTTAAAAGGTGTAGGAATGTAAGTTTGGTTTAGGGTTGGGGATAGTGCTGTACTTGTTCAAGAAGGAACTGCAGAGGCTGGAGAAAATCGAAGATGGACAAAATTGCTGGAGAAACTCAGCGGGTACGGCAGCATCTATGGAGCGAAGGAAATAGGCAACGTTTCGGGCCGAAACCCTTCCGGGTTTCGGCCCGAAACGTTGCCTATTTCCTTCATGCTGCCTCACCCGCTGAGTTTCTCCAGCATTTCTGTCTACCATATAACCATATAACAATTACAGCACGGAAACAGGCCATCTCGGCCCTACAAGTCCGTGCCGAACAAATTTTTTTTCCACTTAGTCCCACCTGCCTGCACTCATACCATAACCCTCCATTCCCTTCTCATCCATATGCCTATCCAATTTATTTTTAAAATTTATTTTACCTCTGAAGAATGGTTTAGTTTGGAATCTGAGGCAATGTCTCGGCCTATTTCCTTCGCAACCTAGATGCTGCCTCACCCGCTGAGTTTCTCCAGCAATTTTGTCTACTCGTATCTGAACTATACAACAGGAGGTGCAACTCCAGAGCAAACAAAATCATGAGAGACCCCTTCCACCCCTGCAACGGACTGTTCCAGCCGCTACGGTCAGGCAAACGCCTCTGTTGCCATGCGGTGAGAACGGAGAGGTTGAGAAGGAGTTTCTTCCCAGAGGCAATTCGGACTGTAAATGCCTATCTCACCAGGGACTAACTCTACAGAACGTTTTTCCTTCCATTATTTATTATGTAAAAGAATATGTGTGTTATGATTGTGTTTATAATTTGTTTGGTTGTTTTGTTGTTTGTCTTTTGCACAAAAGTCCGCGAGCATTGCCACTTTCATTTCACTGCACATCTCGTATGTGTATGTGACAAATAAACTTGACTTGACTGTATCTCTTGTGCAAACGAGTGTAAACACTCTGCTTAGAGCCTGTGGTCACCATCCTTTCCCCCCTCCTCTTCCGCAGAGCAACGACGGGGAGTTCTCCTCTCTGCAACTGGTGGGAATGTTGCGGGGGATATCGTCCGGGATGAAATACCTCTCCGACATGAACTACGTGCACAGGGACCTCGCGGCCCGCAACATTCTGGTCAACAGCCAGCTGGTGTGCAAGGTGTCCGACTTTGGGCTGTCCAGGGTGTTGGAGGACGACACGGAGGGCACCTACACGACCAGCGTGAGTAGCCAATGCTTTTGTTTAGAATGGGTGGGTTTGTTGGCTGGGGGCTTTCTGGACATCTGAATTTCCCTGAGGGGATCAATAGATATTGATAGATATGCCATTTATTGTCACTATACATGTACAATGAGATTAAAAGCAGCTCGTACTCAGTGCATACATATAATTTAGTACAAATAACAACAAACAGAAAACAAAAACAAGAGGGAGAAGGGGGGGGGGGGGGGGGGGAAAGGTGCACAATTCTGCGGCGCTATATACATATCTATAAAGGCAAAATGGTGAAGGATGAGTAGGTAGTATTCTTAGGCAGATGTTTTTTTTTTTTTTTTTTTTTTTTTGATGAGAATAAGAAAAATAAGTTAGATAGTAAAGGATAGAAAGATGTGAAATATATAGTGTGTGAAGAAAGAAAACGAGTAAATGAAGAAAGTTGAGAGAGAAAATAGTGAAAAGAAAAGGAGATCATTATTTATAATCTTGACCAACCCTCGTCCAGTCCTGAAACAGTTATTTTTTACAATTGTGTTGCACCATATGATTCCAAAAAAACGACGAATGGAGACCAACTCGTTATGAATTGGTCTGATTTATCCATTAGGAGGAATCGCATTTCATTAGGCAGATGTTTAAAGATTATATTAAATATTTTTTTAAAAATTAAAAAATATTAAAAATTACAGTTACAATACACATTACAGTTCCAAATTCCAGTACGTGGATATAATAGATGGATGTCCGGGTGTTGGGCTGTGAAGTCAGTGCATGTGTGAATTATGACTTTCGGAAAACAACTATTCCCGAGTCTATTTGTCCTGGATTTGATGCACCTATAGCGCCTTCCAGAGGGCAGCAGGTCGAACAGTCCAAACGCAGGATGGGAGCTGTCCGTCCTTGATGATATTCTTTGCCCTGCTAAGGCAGCGGGAGGTGTAAATATCCATCAGGGAGGGGAGAGGGCAACCAATGATCTTCTAGTTACCCTCTGAAGCCTCTCCCTGTCTGCCATGGTGCAGCTGCCGTACCATGCTGTAATGCAGTATGTCAGCAGGCTCTCGATGGACGAGCGGTAGAAGGTCAGCAGCAGGTTAGAGTCCAGGTTGTGCTTCCTGAGGACCCTCGGGAAGTGCAGCCGCTGCTGAGCCTTCTTGATGACCGCTGTCATGTGTTGTCTGTCCAGGAGATATCAGCAATAAAGTATTTATTAGTTAAAGAAAGAGATGTTGCTGTAGTAGTCGATGTGTAGACCTGCTTCTGCGGCGCGTATAGTGGGGGAGTGGAGGGGGGGGGGAAACAGTCGGGGAAGTTCCCTGTGTCGACACTCCGTGACCCTCGGTTTCTGATCACGTGCTTTCCTCCAGGGAGGGAAGATCCCGATACGCTGGACGGCTCCGGAAGCCATCGCCTATCGGAAGTTCACCTCGGCTAGTGATGTGTGGAGCTTCGGGATTGTCATGTGGGAGGTGCTGTCCTACGGAGAGAGGCCCTACTGGGAGATGTCCAACCATGAGGTACGTGTCCCAACCACTCTCCCCAATCCCGCCCTTGTCCACGTTCCTCACGTCAGAGAGGGGGCAGAACCAGGCCGTTCGGCCCATCAAGTCTACTCTGCCATTCCGTCGTGGCTGATTTGTACGGAGAGAGAGGGGATGCAGGGGTTACTTGGTCAAGGTTCACACCGCTGGTGTGTAAGCTGCCCCCCCCCCCCCCCCAATTTGTGTGTGGCCTGACTCGGGCAGTGGAGGAGGCCCAGGACAGAGAGGTCAGTGTGGGAATGGGAGCTGGCCTTCTTAGACAATAGACAACAGGTACAGGAGTAGAGGCCATTCGGCCCTTCGAGCCAGCACCGCCATTCAATGTGATCACGGCTGATCATCCCCAACCAGTACCCCGATCCTGCCTTCTCCCCAGACTCCGCTATCTTTAAGAGCCCTATCTAGCTCTCTCTTGAAAGCATCCAGAGATTCAGATTCAATTCTAGCTCTCTCTTGAAAGTATCCAGAGAACCGGCCTCCACCGCCCTCTGTGAGGCAGAGAATTCCACAGACTCACAACTCTCTGTGAGGAAAAAGTGTTTCCTCGTCTCCGTTCCAAATGGCTTATTCCCCTTTATTCTTAAACTGTGTGTGTGTGGCCCCCCTGGTTCTGGACCCCCCCCCCCCCCCCCCCCCCCCCCCCCCCCCCCCCCCAACATCGGGGAACGTGTTTCCTGCCTCTAGTGTTGTTCTTGAAACGCCCTCTCTACCCGCGTTACAGGTGATGAAGTCGATAAACGAAGGGTTTCGGCTGCCGGCTCCGATGGAATGCCCGTCCGCCATCTACCAGCTGATGATGCAGTGCTGGCAGCAGGAGAGGGCCAAGCGGCCCAAGTTCGGGGACGTGGTCAACATCCTGGACAAGCTGATCCGCAGCCCGGAGTCGCTGAAGAGTATCGCCGACTTTGACCCACGGTACGTCTCGCGGGGAAGGCTGGCGTCATCCGTTGCAAGCCCCCCGACCCCAATCTGGGCGGTGTGACACGTCCCGCCAGGCCCGATGCAAACTCTGTACCCCAGGTAGACAAAGATGCTGGAGAAACACAGCGGGTGCAGCAGCATCTATGTGGAGCGAAGGAAATAGGCAACGTTTCGGGACGAAACCCGGAAGGGTTTCGTCCCGAAACGTTACCTATTTCCTATAGTGGAGATTGTTCAACTCTTTGCATGGAGCGAAAGAAATAGGCAAACGTTACCTATTTCCTATAGTGGAGATTGTTCAACTCTTTGCATGGAGCGAAGGAAATAGGCAAACGTTACCTATTTCCTATAGTGGAGATTGTTCAACTCTTTGCATGGAGCGAAGGAAATAGGCAACGTTGCCTATTTCCTATAGTGGAGATAGAAACATAGAAAATAGGTGCAGGAGTAGGCCATTCGGCCCTTCGAGCCTGCACCGCCATTCAATATGATCATGGCTGATCATCCAACTCGGTATCCCGTACCTGCCTTCTCTCCATACCCCCTGATCCCCTTAGCTACAAGGGCCACATCTAACTCCCTCTTAAATATAGCCAATGAACTGGCCTCAACTACCCTCTGTAGCAGAGAGTTCCAGAGATTCACCACTCTCTGTGTGAAAAAAGTTCTTCTCATCTCGGTTTTAAAGGATTTCCCCCTTATCCTTAAGCTGTGACCCCTTGTCCTGGACTTCCCTAACATCGGGAACAATCTTCCTGCATCTAGCCTGTCCAACCCCTTAAGAATTTTGTAAGTTTCTATAAGATCCCCTCTCAATCTCCTAAATTCTAGAGAGTATAAACCAAGTCTATCCAGTCTTTCTTCATAAGACAGTCCTGACATCCCAGGAATCAGTCTGGTGAACCGTCTCTGCACTCCCTCTATGGCAATAATGTCCTTCCTCAGATTTGGAGACCAAAACTGTACGCAATATTCCAGGTGTGGTCTCACCAAGACCCTGTACAACTGCAGTAGAACCTCCCTGCTCCTATACTCAAATCCTTTTGCAATGAAAGCTAGCATACCATTCGCTTTCTTTACTGCCTGCTGCACCTGCATGCCTACCTTCAATGACTGGTGTACCATGACACCCAGGTCTCACTGCATCTCCCCCTTTCCCAATCGGCCAATAGATTGTTCCGACTATTTGCATGGAGCAAAGGAAACATTGCCTATTTCCTTCGCTCCGTAGATGCTGCTGCACCCGCTGAGTTTCTCCAGCACAATCTTGTCTACCTTCGACTTTTCAGCATCTGCAGTTCCCTCTTAAAGTCTCTACCTCAATTCCCTCTGTCAAAATACGATGCGCTCAGCTCAGCTCCGGGCACCGCCTGTTCTAGGAAAGATAGTGTCAGGGCTCAGAGGAGATTTACGAGGGTGTTGCCAGGTCTAGAGGGTGTAAGCTATAGGGAGAGGTCGAGTCAGGCTGGGTCTCTATTCCAAGGAGCGCAGGAGGATGAGGGGAGATGAGAAGCGAGATGAGAAGAACTTTTTTCACACAGAGTGGTGAATCTCTGGAACTCTCTGCCGCAGAGGGTAGTCGAGGCCACAGTTCATTGGCTATATTTAAGAGGGAGTTAGATGTGGCCCTTGTGGCTAAGGGGATCAGAGGGTATGGAGAGAAGGCAGGTACGGGATACTGAGTTGGATGATCAGCCAAAAACTCAGCGGGTGCAGCAGCATCTATGGAGCGTAGGAAATAGGCAACGTTTCGTCCCGAAACCCTTCGGGTTTCGACCCGAAACGTTGCCTATTTCCTTTGGGTTTCGGCCCTATTTGAGGCCAGTTGAGGCCAGTTCATTGGCTATATTTAAGAGGGAGTTAGATGTGGCCCTTGTGGCTAAGGGGATCAGAGGGTATGGAGAGAAGGCAGGTACGGGATACTGAGTTGGATGATCAGCCATGATCATATTGAATGGCGGTGCAGGCTCGAAGGGCCGAATGGCCTCTACTGCACCTGATTTCTATGTTTCTATGAGATAGGATAAAATCATGAGAGGAATAGATCGGGTAGACGCACAGAGTCTCTTGCCCAGAGTAGGGGAATCGAGGACCAGAGGACATGGGTTCAAGGTGAAGGGGAGAAGATTCAATAGGAATCTGAGTGGTAACGTTATCACACAGAGGGTGGTTGGTGTATGGAACGAGCTGCCAGAGGAGGTAGTTGAGGCTGGGACTATCCCAATGTTTAAGAAACAGTGGATGGGACAGGTCTGGATGGATATGGACCAAGCGCAGGCAGGTGGGACTAGTGTAGTGTGGACAAGTTGGCCAGTATGTGTGAGTTGGGCCGAAGGGCCTGTTTCCACACTGTATCACTCTGTGACTTTATTTATCCCGGGAGGTAATTGATCTGCAACGGGGGGGGAGTCAGTCTCAGTCTATCCCACGACAGAATCATAGAAAATAGGTGCAGGAGTAGAGGCCATTCGGCCCTTCGAGCCAGCACCGCCATTCAATATGATCATGGCTGATCATCCAACTCAGTATCCTGTACCTGCCTTCTCTCCATACCCCCTGATCCCTTTAGGAGGGGGGGAGGAATTGTAATGTTTGATAGCAACAAGGATCGGCGGTGGCGTTCTGTGCTGCATGGTGCAGTGGGGCTGCCTAGAAAATAGCTCTCTCTTGAAAGCATCCAGAGAACCTGCCTCCACCGCCCTCTGTGAGGCAGAGAATTCCACAGACTCACCACTCTCTGTGAGGAATGAGTGTTTCCTCGTCTCCGTTCTAAATGGCTTACTCCTTATTCTTAAACTGTGTGTGTGTGGCGCCTGGTTCTGGACTGCCCCCAACATCGGGAACATGTAGGTTAATTGGCTAGGTATAAATGTAACGGTCGACCCTGCTGTGTGGGGCAGTGTTAGTGCGTTGGGATCGCTGGTCAGCACGGACTCGGTGGGCCGAAGGGCCTGTTTCCGCGCTGTATCTCTAAACTAAACTACGGGAGGCACAGTGTGGCGAAGCTGTCTCACGCTGCCAGCGACCCCGGTCGACCCCGACCCTGACCTCAGCTTCAGACTGTGTGGACTTTCATGTTCATAAGCCATAAGAAGAAAAAAAAAAATGAGGCCATTCTGCCCATCAACTCTATTCAGCCTAGCGATCCCAGCACACTATTTCACCAAGCCATTTGACTTACAAATCCGCACGTCTTTGGAGCGTGGGAGGAAACCGGCGATCTCGGAGAAAAATCCACGCAGGTCTCGGGGAGAACGTGCAAACTCCGTACCGACAGCGCCCGTAATCGGGATGGAACCCGGGTCTCCGGCGCGGTGAGGCAGCAACTCTACCGCTGCGCCACCGTGTCGAGAATTGGGTACAGTTCACCCACTCGCCCACCCTGTCCCTGTCCCAGTCCCAGGCCACCCTGTTTGTTCAGTATTTATCCCCCTCTGATATCGGGCTGCCCGTGGGAGTGAGATATGGGAATTTAAACAAAAATATTGTTTAAACTAAACTAAAAATAAACACCGCACATTTTCGACTCCCTCGTTACCGCTGCCAAGAAAGTCTTGGTGACCTCTGGGAGCGGCTGGAAACTGGTCAAAGTCTCAGCGGTCGAGTCGCTGCCTCACGGCGCCAGAGAGCCGGCTTCCATCCTGACTGTGCGGAGTTTGCACGTTCTCCCCATGGCTGTACGATCTTTGCTGGGGACCATTTGACAATTTTACCGAAGCCAATTATCCTACACGCCTGAACGTCTATGGAGTGTGGGAGGAAACCTGTGCACCCGTAGGAAACCCACGGGGAGAACCATATAACAATATAACCATATAACAATTACAGCACGGAAACAGGCCATCTCGGCCCTACAAGTCCATGCCGAACAAATTTTTTTCCCCTTAGTCCCACCTGCCTGCACTCATACCATAACCCTCCATTCCCTTCTCATCCATATACCTATCCAATTTATTTTTAAATGATACCACTGAACCTGCCTCCACTACTTCCACTGGGAGCTCATTCCACACAGCTACCACTCTCGGAGTAAAGAAGTTCCCCCTCATATTACCCCTAAACTTCTGTCCCTTAATTCTCAAGTCATGTCCTCTTGTTTGAATCTTCCCTACTCTCAAAGGGAAAAGCTTGTCCACATCAACTCTGTCTATCCCTCTCATCATTTTAAAGACTTCTATCAAGTCCCCCCTTAACCTTCTGCGCTCCAGAGAATAAAGACCTAACTTATTCAACCTATCTCTGTAACTTAGTTGTTGAACGTGCAAACTCCGTACAGGCAGCACCCGTAGTCAGGATTGAACATGGGCTCTCTGGCGCTGTGAGGCGGCACCCACCTCGCTAGTTCGGAGTTGCCGAACCAGCAGAACCGGTGGTTAGTGCTTTCCGCTGCGGTGACTAACTCTCGCTGTTGGCCAGGCTCCAACTATGCTTGCAGCCCAGTCACAGAAGTGTACATTCCAATACTCCAGGTGCAAGAACAATGGAGAAACCACAGAATCCTATTAGTGTGAAAGCCGCGGGGTAATCCGATCCGTCGAGACACGCCTGCCTGACTGTACCGGGGAGAAAATAATTACGCATTCATCTTTGCTGGGGACGAGCAAGTGAATTTGGGCAGAGGTGTTTCACGGCTTTCTGCAGGGAGCTTGCCGTCTCTAGGCTCGGATATTTTAACCCCTTGCTACCCACAGTGGGCGGCACAGTGACGCAGCGGGTAGAGCTGCTGCCTCACAGCGCCAATGACCCGGGTCAAGTCAAGTCTATTTGTCACATACACATACGAGATGTGCAATGAAATGACAAGTGGCAATGCTCGCAGACTTTATGCAAAATGACAAACAAACTACAAACAGAATCACATATTCTTTTACATATTACACATTGTGGGAGGAAGGAAAAAGTAAAACTAACACCAATTTAAAGAAAGCAGTAGAATGGTTCAGTAGAGTTAGTCCCTGGTGAGATAGGAGTTTACGGTCCGAATGGCCTCTGGGAAGAAACAGCATGGCAACGGAGGCGTTTGCCTGACCGTAGCAGCTGGAACAGCCCGTTGCTGGGGTGGAAGGGGTCTCCCATGATCTTATTGGCTCTGGAGTTCGATCCCGACTACGGGTGCTGTCTGTACGGAGTTTGCACGTTCACCTCGAGACCTGTGTGGGTTTTCTCCGGGGGGGGGGCTCCGGTTTCCTCCCACACTCCAAAGGCGTGCAGGTTTGTGGGTTAATTGGCTTGGGTTTGTATACTTGGTATGGGTATAAATTGTCCCTAATGTGTGTAGGCTTGTGCGGGGATCGCTGGTCAGTACAGACTCGGTGGGCTGAAGGGCCTCTTTCCACACTGTATCTCTAAACTAAACTAAACTAAAGGTCACTCCTTTCACAGTCAACTCCCATCAAATTCCACCCCACCCACTTGCCCTCGGGCACTGAGGTATTAGTGCAAACCAGATTCCAAATATAATTAAGGTAATTGTTAAATTGACAATGCAATCTTATTTCTGCACCCATTTTAAGCCGGAGGTCCCCCCTCGGATGCCACAAGCATCGATCGATCGATCGATCGGAAGAATTGATTGAAAGGTACAGCATGGAAACAGGGCCCTTCGGCCCATCGAGTCTGTGCCAGCCCGTTCACACGAGTGTGACGATATCCCACTTCAACATCCACTCCCGACACACCGAGGGGGCAAGTGGCAGAGGGGCCGAATGGCCGACAAGCCCGCACGTCTTTGGGATGTGGGAGGAAACCCACGCCGTCGCAGGGGAGAACGTGCAAATCCCGTGGCCGGGTAGAGTCGACGGGCCGAACGGCCTCATTCTGCTCCTTTCCCTTATGCACTTGTGAAACTCCACACGGGCCTGGATCGAGCCGGGGTCTCTGGCGCTGAGAGGCATCGGCACTACCCGCTGCGCCACTGTGCCGCCATTATTAAAATGCATCTTTGATTCCCCCTCTTCCCCACACATTGTCCTCCCTTTACAAGACTGATTGACACTGTCTGATTGTAAAACACACTGGCCCACACGCTGACAATGTATTCTGCAATCTGTTTCACATCAATGTCCCCTGTGGCTGACAAATATATTTGGCTCTTTAATCTGATCTGAGGCCAGTTACAGCTCCACAAATCTGGCTCTCGTTAGTTTAGTTTAGAGATACAGAGTGTAAACAGGCCCTTCAGCCCACCGAGTCCGTGCCGACCCATGATCACCCGCACACTAACACTATCCTACACACACTGGGGACAATTTACAATTTTACTGAAGCCAATTAACCTACAGACCCGCACGTCTTTGGAGTGTGGGAGGAAACCGGAGCGCCCGGAGAAAACCCACGCAGGTCACGGGGAGAACGTACAAAGTCCGTACAGACAGCGCCCGTAGTCGGGATTGAACCCGGGTCTCTGGCGCTGTGAGGCAGCAGCTCTACCCGCTGCGCATTGTGGGCCCCACCTTTCCTTGCTCACCTCTGGTGGCCTTGATTTATTCTCTTCATGTTCTGACTCAGTCTGAAGAAGGGTCTCGACCCGAAACGTCACCCATCCCTTCTCTCCAGAGACGCTGCCTGTCCCGCTGAGTTACTCCGGCATTTTGTGTCAGTCTTAGGTTTGCAGGTTAACTGGCATCTGTAAATAGTTCCTGGTGTGTAGGTAAAAGTGTAAAAAAAAAAGTCCCTAGTGTGTAAGATAGTGCAAGTGTGCGGGGTAGTCGCTGGTTGGCACGGACTCGGTGGGCCGAAGGGCCTGTTTCCTTGCTGGATCTCTAAACTACCTCTGATCGACCACATTGGTGACCCTCGGACTATCCTTGATCGGACTTTGCTGGCTTTACCTTGCACTAAACGTTAATCCCTTATCCTGAATCTGTACACTGTAAATGGCCTCGATTGTAATCGCGTATTGTCTTTTTACTGACTGGACAGTGCACAACAAAAGCTTTTCACTAGTGTACCTCGACACAGGTACAGTGGGAGAGTCTAGGACTAGAGGGCACAGCCTCCGAGTTAAAGGATGTTTCTTTTCAGAGGAGACAAGGAAGAATCTTTTTAGAGGGTGGTGAATCTGTGGAATTCACTGCCACAGACGGCTGTGGAGGCCAAGTCAGTGGCTATTTTTAAGGCAGAGGTAGATAGATTCTAGATTAGTGCAGGTGTCAGGGCTATGGGAAGAAGGCAGGAGAATGGGGTTAGGACGGAGAGATAGATCAGCCATGGTGGAGTAGACTCGATGGGCCGAATGGCCTAATTCTGCTCCTGTTCGTTATGACCTTCTAATGCATGTGACAATGAACTAACCCAGACACTGTCCCGCCCTGCAGCGTGTCCATCCGGTTGCCCAGCACCAGCGGGTGCGACGGTATGATCTTCCGCACGGTCACGGAGTGGCTGGAGTCGATCAAGATGGGACAGTATTTGGACAACTTCCAGGCAGCGGGGTACAGCACCATGGAGCACATTGTACAGCTAACGCCAGAGTAAGTGGAGCCCTCAACCAACACACACGGCCCACTCTGCACCTCACTGCCACCCACCCACTGACCCACCCACCCACCCACCCACCGGCCCACCCACCCACTGACCCACTGACCCACCCACCCACCCACCCACTGACCCACCCACTGACGGGGGCAGGCGGGAGGAATCGGCCCTGTCCACTTCGTGCTTGGTTTTTCTGTGGGATAATTCCCCTTTGAATATTACTGGGATAATACCCAGTAACATTCAATAATATTACTAGGTATTACTGTATTCAATAATGTTATTGGATAATACCCAGTAATATTCAATAATATTGGGTATTACTGTATTCAATAATATTACTGCATATTACTGTATATTCAATAATTTTATTGGGTATTACTCCATCCAATACTTACTGGATGTTTCTGTATTCAATAATATTACTGGGGATTACTGTATATTCATTAATATTACTGGGTATTACTGTATTCGATAATATTACTGGGTAATACTATATTCAATAATATTACTGGGTATTACTGTATATTCAATAATATTACTGGGTATTACTATATTCAATACTATTACTGGGTATTACTCCATTCAATACTTACTGGGTATTACTGTATATTCAATAATATTACTGGGTATTACTGTATATTCAATAATATTACTGGGTAATACTGTATTTGATAATATTACTGGATATTACTATATTCAATACTATTACTGGGTATTACTCCATTCCATACTTATTGGGTATTACTGTATTCAATAATATTACTGGGTATTTCTGTATATTCAATAATATTACTGGGTATTACTATATTCAATAATATTACTGGGTAATACTGTATTCGATAATATTACTAGGTATTACTCCATTCAATACTTACTGGGTATTACTCCATTCAATACTTACTGGGTATTACTGTATTCAATAATATTACTGGATAATACCCAGTTGGTTTTCTAGAGGGATAATTCCCCTTTGAATATTACTGGGATAATACTCCTGACTCTCAGCCTGAAGAAGGGTCTCGACCCGAGACGCTGCCCATTCCCTCTCTCCAGTGATGCTGCCTCACCTGCTGAGTTACTCCAGCATTTTGTGTCTATCTTAGGTACATGGATAGGACGTGTTTGGAGGGATATGGGCCAAGCGCAGGCAGGTGGGACTAGTGTAGGTCAGTGTGGGCAAGTTGGCCCGAAGGGCCTGTTTCCACACTGTGTCACCATTTAAAGCTGCGTAAACCCCTGCTGACACTTAATTCATCAGTTCACAGAGTCTGTAGCAAGGAAGCGGATGTTTAAACGGAATAAATTCTCAAGTAGCTGGGAAAATGCCTGTTTTCCTGAGGAATTTCACACAGATATGCGGACACTGCGTGGAAGTGCTAGTAATTGTCCCCATTACACTACAGTCGACCACACGGAACTATCACAGACTGAATAAACACTTCAGGACCACTGCATCTAATCAACACCGACCACCAAGCTGATTTGATGTCATGGTGCAAAGAAATCCACTGAGGTTGCGATTTACCCACCGAGAGATAAAACGTGGCCATGAAACACAGCATCCGTGGGCGGAAGGGACAGACAACGTTTTGTGTCGGGACCCTTCTTCAGGCTGTGAGCGGGAGAGTAGAACGAGGGGCAGACTGTGGGAGGAAGGTCGCCTCTACATTGCCACCTACATAGACTTGGGGGGCATTTCCTTTGCTCCATAGATGCTGCCTCACCCGCTGAGTTTCTCCAGCATTTTTGTGCACCTTTTATATTTGTTAATATGTTTTTGTCCGTCTTTAATTATTTTTATTTTAATCTTAAAATTAACGTATTTAAAACACCAAAGAATAAAAGAAAATACAACTAAATAATCCTCCCCGACTGAGGGCCACAATTAGCAAAAAACATGAGCAAGCCCTGAGGGCCATTTTAACAAAACAATGTACATTTTGAAGTATATCTAGTTGTGAAGTTTCTTGGATGCAAGGCCTTGTTGGATTACAGCTTTAACAATGAGGCATTCCAACATGAAAAGGCTCCCCACCCCTGCCCTAAAGTATCTCTAAAGTCTAAAAATAACCTGCAGAGGTTTCAAGTAAACAATGAAGGCGTTTTTGTGGAGCTGGGCAGAGGAGTGAGGGAGCCTTGGACAGCTCATCTGGCCCAGAGCAGGCTGCGGCCTCCTCCTCCCCACAGGAAGTGGCCGAACATTAATGTCAGCTTCTTAGCTCCATGGGAACCAGAATAAGACCGATGTGTTTCTTTGTGCTCCTGTGTGGCACAGGCTTTTACAAACCCTTCCTTATTTGGAAGAATAGAGTCGTCGTAGGGAAGAAGGTTGGCCTCTTCATTCCCAAGAACAGCCCACGTTGTACTTTATGTTTAAGAAGGAACTGCAGATGCTGGAAAAAATCGAAGGTAGGCAAAAATGCTGGAGAAACTCACAGCGGGTGAGGCAGCATCTATGGGCCGAAGGGCCTGTTTCTGCTCTGCACCCATGGATCCTGCTTCACCCGCTGAGTTTCTCCAACATTTTTGTCCCCATTGATCTTCAGTTTACCGTGCGGAAACAGGCCCTTCGGCCCACCGGGTCCATGCTGACCAGCGATCCACGGACACTAACACTATCCTGCACACAATAGGGTAAATCTGTGGTAAGGCAGTGAAGAAAGCGAATGGTATGTTAGCTTTCATAGCAAAAGGGATTTGAGTATAGGAGCAGGGAGGTTCTACTGCAGTTGTACAGGGTCTTGGTGAGACCACACCTGGAGTATTGCGTACAGTTTTGGTCTCCAAATCTGAGGAAGGACATTATTGCCATAGAGGGAGTGCAGAGAAGGTTCACCAGACTGATTCCTGGGATGTCAGGACTGTCTTATGAAGAAAGACTGGATAGACTTGGTTTATACTCTCTAGAATTTAGGAGATTGAGAGGGGATCTTATAGAAACTTACAAAATTCTTAAGGGGTTGGACAGGCTAGATGCAGGAAGATTGCTCCCGATGTTGGGGAAGTCCAGGACAAGGGGTCACAGCTTAAGGATAAGGGGGAAATCCTTTAAAACCGAGATGAGAAGAACTTTTTTCACACAGAGAGTGGTGAATCTCTGGAACTCTCTGCCACAGAGGGTAGTCGAGGCCAGTTCATTGGCTATATTTAAGAGGGAGTTAGATGTGGCCCTTGTGGCTAAGGGGATCAGAGGGTATGGAGAGAAGGCAGGTACGGGATACTGAGTTGGATGATCAGCCATGATCATATTGAATGGCGGTGCAGGCTCGAAGGGCCGAATGGCCTACTCCTGCACCTCATTTCTATGTTTCTATGTTTACATTTACCCAACCAATTAACCTGCAAAACCTTTTAAGAATAAGGAGTAAGCCATTTAGAACGGAGACGAGGAAAAACATTTTCCTCACAGAGAGTGGTGAGTCTGTGGAATTCTCTGCCCCAGGTTCTCTGAATGCTTTCAAGGGAGAGGTAGATAGGGCTCTTAAAGATAGCGGAGTCAGTGGATATGGGGCTGATCAGCCATGGTCACATTGAATGTCGGTGCTGGCTTTTTACGACCGTTGGCAGATCAATTTCCCTCCTGCGATTAATAAAGTTCTGACGTCTCGTATCGTAAACTAAACGCACTCCAAGGCAGGTAGACAAAAATGCTGGGGAAACTCAGCGGGTGAGGCAGCATCTATGGAGCGAAGGGTCTCGTCCCGAAACGTCGCCAGGGTGCTAACCAGGGTGATCGTTCAGACGTGAACTCAGGCTTATTCCATGTGTGAAGGAAATAGGTGACGTTTCGGGTCGAGACCCTTTGGGTCTCGACCCGAAACGTCGCCTATTTCCTTCGCTCCATCGATGCTGCCTCACCTGCTGAGTTTCTCCAGCATTTCAAGTTCAAGTTAGTTTATTGTCATGTGTCCCTGTATAGGACAATGAAATTCTTGCTTTGCTTCAGCACACAGAACATAGTAGGCATTGACTGCAAAACAGATCAGTGTGTCCATATACCATGATATAAATATACACACACACACACACACACACACACACACACACACACACACACACACACACACACACACACACACACACACACACACACACACACACACACACACACACACACACACACACACACATGAATAAATAAACTGATCCAGTGCAAATAACAGATAATGGGCTATTAATGTTCAGAGTTTTGTCCGAGCCAAGTTTAATAGCCTGATGGCTGTGGGGAAGTAGCTATTCCTGAACCTGGTCCGTTTTTGTCTAGATATAGATATGCCATTTATTGTCACTATACATGTACAATGTACATGTATATGTACCCGAAACGTCGCCAGGGTGCTAACCAGGGCGATAGTTCAGACGTGAACTCAGGCTTATTCCATGTGTGAAGGAAATAGGCGATGGAAATAGGAAATAGGAAATACCTTCGATTTTCCAGCATCTGCCCAACATTGTTAAGCACCGCTCTAAGCCAGACTAACGTGCCAACTCTGCCCTCTCTTCTCAGGGACGTGACGGTGGTTGGAGTCCGATTGCCGGGACACCAGAAGCGGATTGCCTTCAGCATCCTGGGGCTGCAGGAGCAGGCCAGCAGCATGGGTGTGTACACTGTATGAAGCCTCTCCTGCACCCGGGGAGAGCGGGTGAACCTTGTTCCACGGACTGACTGACGTTACTTGAATGGATCGACTGTCCTGCACTTGTGTGTGGCTGGCACTGGACAACGACTTGATTATTAAAACCCGTAGATGGGGTGGGGGGTAGAACGGCCCACTTAGCCGACCCTGCCTTATTGACTCGACCTGCGATTCCCCACTGGTGGTGGTGCTCCGTTGTGGCGACGCGACATGGAAGGGGAGCCGTTCAGAGCCATCGATCCGAAGTGGCTGTATCTCGAAGTGTGCGTGTTTGTGTGTGTGTGTGTGGCATCTTATTCTTCTTCCTGCGTATGGCGTGCACAGCCTAAAGTTGTAAAGGGGCTGTCCCACTTGCGTGCGTTTGGGGCGACCAAACGGAAGCGGAGTTCACGTTAAGTACGCGCGTGACGTCATTTGCGTCATGCTTACCGATCAGCTGGGCAGGAGGCGGGCCGACTGAATTTGGGCATCGCACGGCGTCGTCATCACGCAACGCCATGCGCTAGACAGGACGCGTATGACCGCAATGCGGTTCCAACTCCGCGCTTTCAAGTGGGACTGGCCCCGCGCGGCCATACGGTGCCCGTACGCCTCAAGAGGCCACGACATCGCGTAATTTGTGAGCCAGGGTTGCGCAAGTGGGACAGGCCCTAAGACAACTTGTTCTATTTGATCTTCTGTTTGTGCACGCCAGGTTGATTACATTTGTTGAAACAGGGTGGACCCCACGTGAAGGTTGCAATCTCCCACCCCAGTATGTGGCTGGCAGAATGGAATCCACCCAACGTTCAGATCCAGGGGTGTCTTGATTTGGGGCATTGCTTTGTTGACCTACCCCTGTAGCAAAGTTCAGGGGAGACAGGGTGGGGGGGTGAGTGCACGTCTAGTCACATCTTCAACATTTCTATTTTATATTAAAGTTGAGACTAACGGTGCAACTAGGAGCTTTAAAGCTTGCTCTAGATTAGTTTAGTTTAGAGATACAGAGCGTCAACAGGCCCTTTGGCCCACCGCGTCCACTCCGACCAGCGATCCCCACACACACACGCACGCATGCACACACACACACACACACACCAGGGACTAATATACCGTTATACCAAGCCAGTTAACATACAACATGTACATCTTTGGAGTGCGGGGAAACTAATGAAGGGTTTCGACTAGAAACTAAGATAGACACAAAAATCTGGAGTAACTCAGCGGGACAGGCAGCATCTCTGGAGAGAAGGAATGGGTGGCTTTTTCGGGCGGAAACGTCACCTATCCATTTTCTCCAGAGATGCTGCCTGTCCCGCCGAGTTCCTCCAGCGTTTTTGTGTCTTATCTTTGGTGTAAACCGGCATCTGCAGTTACTTT
The DNA here is from genome assembly GCF_028641065.1 of Leucoraja erinaceus. Classification (NCBI taxonomy): domain Eukaryota; kingdom Metazoa; phylum Chordata; class Chondrichthyes; order Rajiformes; family Rajidae; genus Leucoraja; species Leucoraja erinaceus. Next base: position 3,458,973 of record NC_073406.1, on the reverse strand, counting down.
TTGTCAATTGGATTTGCCAACCACTTCTCCGGCATCTACACGAAGGCTCTCGCGGGTCTTCTGTAACTCCGACTACCTCAGTACACATCAAAGATCCTCCAGCGGAGCAAGATAGCCCACTCAACGAAAAAGACCCCGTACAGTCATGGGCCGATTCACGGGTCATTTTCAGCCCCCATTTCCGTAACCAGCTTCTGTCTCCGCAGCAAAGATCCCGTAGCGGACGGAGCAAAGATAGCGGAGACGGAAGCCGGTTACGGAAACATCCTCGTAAAAATAAAAGTTATTTAGTAAAAATCTTCTCCTCATTTTCAGGATTTTAATTTATTAACACGAACTGTTCCCCCGCAACGTTGATTACGCTGCGAGTCGGGTCGGGTCCGGTTACTGTAATGGATGAAAAAAAAAGGCCCGCGTTCCGTTCGGTTGCGTACTACACGTCAGCCATTGCAGTTAGCAGGAGTGGTCTATCTTGCTCCGCCATATGATCTTTGCTTCACACCACTTGCGCGATGAGCGTGTCGGAATCTCCATGTGATCCGTAAACCACCACGTCTTATTCCCCCTTGCAAAGAGGGGCGGAAGTTTGCACACACAACATCAGGCGGGGGAGGGGAGAGGGGTGAAGCTAAATAAGGAAGGGCGGGTATATCTTTTATTTTCCCCCCCCCCCCCCCCCCCCCCACCCCCCTCCCCCCCCCCCCCCCCCCCCCCCCCCCCCCCCCCCCCCCCCCCCCCCCCCCCCCCCCCCCCCCCCCCCCCCCCCCCCCCCCCCCCCCCCCCCCCCCCCCCCCCCCCCCCCCCCCCCCCCCCCCCCCCCCCCCCCCCCCCCCCCCCCCCCCCCCCCCCCCCCCCACTCCAAAAAAAAAATCAAGTTGTTTTATTAATGAAAAACATGAATTTGCACAGGCTGATTTTTTATTCCCTGATGTTTAAGAATTTGACAGATATATATATATATTTTGTAAAATCTCTGCAGAAATAGTTTGATAGACACCCTTGCTTTTTTTACGAAAAAAAGATTAATTTAAAGTGTATTTATTCTGTCTTCTCTCACTCGTTCTTATTTATTTAACTTAGAGTTAATGTTGTCGCCTCTGGCTGTACGTTTGAGATCTCGCTCTGTGGCCTTTTAATTTTGCTTGTATTTAGAACTCGATTTATTTATTCAGGCCAAAATGATTTTTCCTTTTGTAATAAAAGTTGGTGTTCTGGTATTGAGTTTCCGGTGACTTTTCCTTTTAGACAACAGACGATAGACAATAGGTGCAGGAGTAGAGGCCATTCGGCCCTTCGAGCCAGCACCGTCATTCAATGTGATCATGGCTGATCATCCCCAATCAGTACCCCGTTCCTGCCTTCTCCCCATATCCTCTGACTCCGCTATCTTTAAGAGCCCTATCTAGCTCTCTCTTGAAAGCATCCAGAGAACCGGCCTCCCCTCCACCGCCCTCTGAGGCAGAGAATTCCACAGACTCACCACTCTCTGAGAGAAAAAGTGTTTCCTCATCTCTGTTCTAAATGGCCTACCCCATATTCTTAAACTATGTGGCTCCTGGTTCTGGACTCCCCCCAACATCGGGAACATGTTTCCTGCCTCTAACGTGTCCAAACCCTTAATAATCTTGTATGTTTCAGTCTGAAGGTCATTCTGCATGGATACAGATCCTTGGGCCCAACTTGTCCAGGCCTCATCGAAACGAGCCCCGTTTGCCTGCATTTAGCCCATAACCCTCAAATCCTTTCCCTGCCATGTATTTGCCCAAGTGCCCTTTAAATGCTGTCCCCACTACCTCCTCCGGCAGCTCGTTCCACATACCCACCACCCTTTTGGGTGGAAGAGTTGGTTCCTATTAAATCTTTCTCCTTTCACCCTAAACCTGTGAAGCTTGGTACTTGATTCCCCTATCCCAGGTCAAAGACTAAGCATTCATCATCATAAGACATCATGATCATACTAGTATCAGCCAAGTATGTTTTGCAACATATGAGGAATTTTATTTGCCAAGTCAGTCACACCAATAAAAATCAATGGAACAAACAAAATACATTTTAATATAAACATCCGCCACAGTGACTCCTCCACATTCCTCACTGTGATGGAAGGCGGGAAAAAAGTTATCTTTGTCCTCCAGCAGTCGGGAGCCTTTAACCTTCCGTTGACTTTTGCAACTTCCCGACGTCGGTCTCGATCCTGTGTGTTCCTCTGTAAGATCGATCGATCGATCGCTCCAAAGTTCCAGCTTGCCACGTTTAGAATTTAGGCTTTACTTTAGATCGGGTCCGCGCCGACCAGCGATCCCTGCACGCCAACACGATCCTACACACACAAGGAAGGGCCAATTTTTACATTTACACCAAGCCAACTAATCTACAGACCCGCACGTCTTGTGGGAGGAAACGGAAGATCTCGGAGAAAACCCGCGCAGGACACGGGGAGAACGTACAGACTCCGTACAGACAGCACCCGTAGTCAGGACCGAACCAGGGCCCTCGGCATTGCAAGCGCTGTAATGGGCTTGTCCCGATTAGGCGACTTCAGGCGACTGCCAGGGACTAATTTACGACAACCTACAACAGTAAAAATTGTCGCCACTGTCGCGAAATGTTGAAAATTTTGTGGCAGTCGTCCAAAAAAATCGCCTCAGTGGGACAGGCCCATCAGGCAGCAAGCCTCCGCTGCACCACTGAGACCGCACGCCCTAAATGTCAAAGTTACTGATGAAGCTGCAATGTGACTCAGTTTGACCCATTCAGCAACTCTCTGGTATCTCGCTACATGGAAGTAAAACGCCATTGAGACCATCTTGCCTGGAGCTTTGTTTGAAAGAATGACTTCATTAGTCCATTCCTTGCCAATTCCATGTGCAGGCTTGTATCAAATTTCCCTTTAAAAGCTGCTATTAAACTGACCTGCACCAGCCTTTGAAGCATTACATTCCTGATCACAAGTACTCAGCGCTGAAGAATTTATCCTGCTCTCTCACTCCTGTTTCTTTTGTCCATAATCTTAAATCTGTCTTCTCCAATTACAGACCCTGGCAATGTTGGTTACTTTAGTCCTTGAGTTCTGAATCACTGTATTTTGACTTCTTTTTATTTTAGTTTAGTTTAGAGATACAGCGCGGAAACAGGCCCTTCGGCCCACCGAGTCCGTGCCGACCAGCGATCCCCGCACACTAACACTGCCCTACACACACCAGGGACAATTTACATTTATACCAAGCTAACTAACCTACAGACCTGTAAGTCTGTGCAGTGTGGGAGGAAACCGGAGCACCCGGAGTAGGCCATTCAGCCCTTCGAGCCTCCACCGTCATTCAATATGATCATGGCTGATCGTCCAACTCAGTATCCTGTACCTACCTTATCTCCATACCCCCTGATCCCTTTAGCCTCAGCCCACAAGGGCCACATCTAACTCCCTCTTAAATATAGCCAATGAACTGTGTGGCCTCAACTACCTTCTGTGGCAGAGAATTCCACAGATTCACCACTCTCTGTGTGAAAAATGTCTTTCTCATCTCGGTCCTAAAAGACTTCCCCCTTATCCTTAAACTGTGACCCCTTGTTCTGGACTTCCCCAACATCGGGAAATGTTGGGGAAGTCTGTCCAACCCCTTACGAATTTTGTAAGTTTCTATTAAGATCCCCCCTCAATCTTCTAAATATCACCATACAACTTATTAGGCAACTGAACCAGTGAGCAGTCCTGAACTACTATCGACTGTTATTGATCAGACTTTACTGGCTTTACCTTGCACTAAACGTTATTCCCTTATCATGTATCTGTACACTGCGAATGGCTCGATTGTAATCATGTATTGTCTTTCCGCTGACTGGGTTTCACTCATTACACATGACAATAAACGGAACTGAAACTCAGATCTATCCCACGGAACTGCCTCTTGCTGTTCACTCTCACTGGTTTGAGATTTCAAGTACTTGGAGACCAGCCAGTGTGGTCTAATGCACTGAATTACTCAGTTCTCTCTGTGAGGCCAGAACTTCAATTAACTCATTCCAAAGAACATGAAATATGAGCTTTACATCACATGGGTTTGTTGGGTGAGGCTGGAAGGTTTGCCAATGGATAAACAATGGTATATTCCATAATTGCCAAACTAATATTAGTTGCATTCAGAAGCAAAAATCTCACGGGACTGCGATCCAGCCACTGGTTACTAAAGTGGTTACTGACAGCATGGAGGAGGGGACTGCAGATGCTGGTTTACACTGAAGATAGACAGATATAAAATGCTGGAGTAACTCAGCAGGACAGGCAGGAGAGAAGGAATGGGTGACAGATACGGTTCTTCAGGCTGGAGTCTGTCTCTATAAAAGTCAGTCTGAAGAAGGGTCTCGACCCGAAACGTCACCCGTTCATTCTCTCCAGAGACGCTGCCTGTCCCACTGAGTTACTCCAGCGTTTTGTATCTATTATAGATGGGGCATGTTGGTTGGCACGGCAAGTTGGGCCGAAGGGCCTGTTTCAACGCTGCATGACTCTATGACTGTAAATGAACCAGGGAAACAAAAAAAATGGTAAGAGTTTGTTGCAAGCACGGAAACAAAAAGTAAATGTCAGTCCATTGGATATGATTGAGAAATTATGTTAGAGAATAAAGTGAAACATAGACACTTAGAAATTAGGTGCAGGAGTAGAGGCCATTCGGCCCTTCGAGCCTGCACCGCCATTCAATATGATCATGGCTAATCATCCAACTCAGTATCCCGTACCTGCCTTCTCTCCATACCCCCTGATCCCCTTAGCCACAAGGGCCACATCTAACTCCCTCTTAAATATAGCCAATGAACTGTGGCCTCAACTGGCCTCAAATAGGGCCGAAACCCAAAGGAAATAGGCAACGTTTCGGGTCGAAACCCAAAGGGCTTCGGGACGAAACGTTGCCTATTTCCTACGCTCCATAGATGCTGCTGCACCCGCTGAGTTTTTGGCTGATCATCCAACTCAGTATCCCATACCTGCCTTCTCTCCATACCCTCTGATCCCCTTAGCCACAAGGGCCACATCTAACTCCCTCTTAAATATAGCCAATGAACTGTGGCCTCGACTACCCTCTGCGGCAGAGAGTTCCAGAGATTCACCACTCTCTGTGTGAAAAAAGTTCTTCTCATCTCGGTGTTAAAGGATTTCCCCCTTATCCTTAAGCTGTGACCCCTTGTCCTGGACTTCCCCAACATCGGGAGCA